>NC_072407.2:34650000-34950000 GCF_028858775.2 Pan troglodytes
CTACTAAGTCACGTTGATTTTAAAAGCAGAGTTTTGTGGTGCATCTTAAATACCAGCATTCTCAGTGCTATAGTTAAAAAAAAAAAAAAAAAAGTCATGCACGTAGTTTATACCCCCCACCCCTTGCCCCCCAAATTCATCTGGATAAGTTTTGTGGGGCTTTTTCTTTTCATGAAAATTATTCTGTCACGTCATGTGCGTGTATCTGTCACTTTATCTGAATTGCATGTGAATTATACCTTGAATAGATTCCCCAAACCGGAGAAGCGAAAATGTTCCCCTTCTGAATATTTTAGACTTGTATGAGTTCTCTAATATTTTGTTTTTGTGCAAGGCCGCTTGTAAGGCGGCCTGGAGCCTTGAATGCTGACAGCCTCCATTAGCATTAATGCTGTTCTCTTATCTCCCGTTGCTCTCCTCCGCTCCCCCCTCGCTCTTTCTTGTCTGATGGTTCACTGACACCGTTGACAAGGCTGACACCACCAATCAGCTTCGACTCAGCAAGGTCACTGTTCAGACTTGACTCGTGATTGGCTGCTGCGCTTCAGCGTGTTATTACTGTCTGATTTGATCGGAGGCAGGGGGTGGTCTCCAATCAAACAGAGAAAAGGTCCTAGAGAAGGTAATTAAATCCTGTCAGAGGCAATTATCGGTTCCAGGGCCATGACTCTGGCCCTGAATGCAGATGATCTGAAACTGTATTCTTGTAGAAATTCAAGAGGGCTCCTGGCATGGTTCAGTTAGGCATAAAAGAAGCAGCAGGCTTTCTGCAAACAATGCAGCCCTGTATTTTGAACCTTTCTGCCTCTTTTTCCCTTTACCCGAAGACTTCTGTTTTCACTGATCAAAAATATTCCTTTTCAGGCCACATTCTAATTAATTTAATAGACAAGGTTTTTCTTTCTTGTACATAAATAATGACAAGTTTTACCCAAGAACTTCTGCCCCCAAACACGGGCTGTGACAAACAGCCTTTATCAAAGCAAACCAAAGCATTTAATGGAAGGACACCAATCTGTAGTTTAGACCAACGGAGAAAGAAATTTTAAAGACTCTAACATGGATGTTCTTCCTGTGGTGGCTTTTGCCCTGTCTGTTTATACATTGCCGTGCACATGATAGAGTTTGCTGCTGTGACAAATCTTGAAGTTTCTACAAGGTAATCTAGTGATGACAGCATGCATTTAATGGCTACAGGTTTTTTTTTTTTTTTTAATTAACACAGAGAAAAACTGCAGCAGATTTCAGTATGTGGGGTAAGTGCCTCCCCAAAATATTTAGTAGAGTTAACATTTTAAAACTGAGGCCTGAAAAATAAAAACAGCAAGAAAGAAATGCTGTAGTTTTAATTGGGAAGAGAAAACAAAGACAAATGCCATAGGTGTACTTTTGCTTTTAAATAAATAGAAGACTTCAGTTTTGTGTCCTGTGTGATTTCTCAATTGCTATTAAATAAGCTTTGGGATGTTGCTTTGCCCAAGAACCCAAGACTGTAAAGTAAACCTCTCTTCATATTCTGAATAACAGTCATTGTTCTCCATAGTATTAATCAGTTTAGCATGAAAAATAGTTGATCCAGTATGAAGGTGTATCATAGTTTCTATATCCTCACACTACTGGCTTTAACAGACTTTATAAAATATTGCACTCAATAAATGCCAACCTTACAAATGGACAGCCTTGATTTCAACCTTTATGTTTTGTGAGCATGAGTATTATTTTTGCAAGAATAAGATGTTCAAAACACCATTAAAACAATTTCTGTATTGTCGCTGATGAAACAGTTTAACCACTAGGGTTTCTCCCCAGGGAACAGTTAACTTTCCTCTAATCTTGGTTGTTTTCTTTGTTCTAAAACACCATATTCTTTAATATGCCTGCCTTTATTTGTTTTGTTGAAACATAAACAGATGCTCTAAGCGAAACATCATTTTAAAAAAGTAGTCCCTGCTACTAGTCCATTAATCAGAATGAGGTACCAGACCGGGAAAGAAATTGGTGGGAGAAGATGTTAATAATAATGAAAAATGCTTTGGACACTGGTTGGCTGGATTAAAAAAATCACAAGTCCAAATCTTTACACATGACTCTGAAAATGATGTTTAATTCATTCCATATTGTGTTTTTGGAACATCAAAGGCTTCATCAACTTCCTTAATAAAGATAAAATAGATATGTAGAAAGAAGCAAAATACTCATGAATCTGGCAGCATATTTTAGATCATTAGAACCAAGGTTCATTGCTAGTACCAAAATATTTCTCTTTCTTCCATCTGAGTGACAACTCTATCTGTATCATTTTTGAGCTAGGGTATTTATTTTTATTTGACCCGTCATTGTATATTATTGTGTGGTTAAGTTATTTTATTTTGTTTTGTTTTGTTTTGAATTGAAGTGCTGGCTGTTTTAACGAAGACATTTCTTCAGAGAGAAATCTTTATTTGTGAAAAAAAGGAACCGTCCTTGTAAGAAAACAAACAAACAAAAATTGAAATGTTTTCCCCTGATATTTAAGATCAGTGCTTCTAAAAGAGAAAAAAACAAAAAGAAAAAGAAGAAATAGCGCTGAATGATCTGAAACTATATTCTGGTGGTAATTCAGGAGGGCTCCTGGCATGGTTCACTTAGACATAAAACTATACCTAGCTTACTGAAGAGTCCTCTGTATTCCAGTCAACATCATTTTATTTGCCCTGGTTGCATCTTTCAAGAGTCTTCACTGTATTGAGAGCTACTTAAGGGTAGAAATGGTATACTATTCCATCGGGTATACCCAGGAAACCAATAAGTAGAAGACTGCATCAATTCCACAGACCTTTATGGGCACCCATGTAAGCCCCATGACATAGACCTACCCCCAAGTTGGAATCCTGGAAATCAGCAGTAACTACATTGCAACTTGAGTCAATCAGAGAGGGATTAACTAAAATATCTTATAAAGGAGTGGACCCTGGTGTGGCTGCTATTACCCATGTCAAAGTCTAATTTGCTCTCTAAATAAATATAGGAGCTTCTTTATGCTATTACTTAATTCTGTGAGCATTCAAGTCCTAAGTATCAGAACTGCCTTAATGCAAAATATCTGAGGTCATTTGAATTATGAAGGTGGGCTGTCTAAATGATGTGTCTTTAAATGGTTTGTAAACAGAACTCTCCAGGGGACATTATGTTCGTTCAGTATTAAAATGTATTTTAAAATTTACAGTGTTTATGCAAAACATAGAAAATAATTCACATTTATCTCCTTATGTTCAGTTGCTTTGGTCAGCATTATTGAAATGGGAAGAGAGGATTTGCCTTTTAATTGGTCTTTTCCAGATTTCTGGTGAGACTCCTAGCACCACCAACTGCAGGAATACACATCCCAAACAAAGCCCACTGGGGTACATTCTCAGGATGGTGCATATGGGAACAATAATTTATGAACAGTAATAGGAGCTGGGTATGCAATTCCCTCCCCAACACCAGGATAAGTGTACCCCACTGATTACTGAGTGCACTGAAAATACTTGAGTAAATAAGATAAAAGCCATCTGCACATCTCTTTATTTGTAAGTTAGAATTCCTCGAAAGCAATTGAAAAAAAAGACATCAAAATCACTATTAAGCAATAGGTACTAAGAAATATATATATATATACACACACATATTTTAAAGAAAAGCTGGCAGTGAAAAATTAGCTGGGCCTTGCTACATGGGGAATAAAAAAATTAACTTTCACCGTTCTGTGATGTTGCTGTGAATTCTATGTATTTCAGGCTGCATATTCGCCCCTCGAGGGATCTGAAAACTTATCAGGTTTTATTAATTTATTGGCTCTGCACTGAGGTATACTCTAAACCAATTTTAAGTACTTCATTTTGGTATTTATTCACTACTCACTAAAAGAAGCAGCCTTTCCTATAAACCCCGAGGGTTTCCATAATCAGTTGTATTATGGTTTCCTCAACCTGAGGATATGAAATCTAAATACATTTAAATATTTCATTTGATATTTCTTAATGGGTGTCACCTTCCTTCCTGATTTGCAAAATTAGGAACACATTCTTTCAGCAGCAACATCAGAATTGCAGACTTGAGGGTGTGATTCAAGAAGATTCTCTTCTCCCTATTTATTGGAGATGGCAATTATACCCTCCTTCCAGAGACAAAAACTGGGAATGTGATTGGTGGGATAGATAAGCTAACTTCATAACAAATTTGAAGTTGAACTCTAGGGTCAGAGAATGGTGCACTGGACTGAAAGTTGGAGAACTCGGTTCCAGATCTGGTTCTGCCCTAATTAGCCGCCTGTTATGTTAGCTGTGATCAGTACTGCTCGGCATCTGCTTCGTTTCCTTTCCTTACTCCAAGGTTGCCACAAAAAATACAGGATGCTCAGTGAAGTCTGAATGTCAGACAAAGAATAATATTTTAGTAAACATATGTCCCAAGTATTGCAGGGCATATACTTACACTAAAAAGTTATTTTATGTTTATGAAAGATTCAAATTTTCCTAGATACCTTGTATTTTCTTTGCTAAATCTGGCAGCTCTGCCCACTCTACCTGCAGAGATACTCGAATCCTAGCGCAGGCCAATGCAGAAGTTCTCCAAATATGGGGGCGATGTCAGTGTCAGTGCAAAAACTTCCCCTTGATCAAATTTCTACTAAAACTTGGAGGTTAATTTCTTGCCTGTTATCTTTATCATCTTCAGATATCCCTGCAAATATTCTCTTTTATACTTTAATATCCAGACTCGTCTGTTCATCTGCTGCTCCCCAGTTAATCGTTTCTTTTTGTTTCCTTCTCCCAATTCCTTACACAATGTTTCCAGGGGTTCATAGTCCTGTTGTTCATGAAGTCCTCTTTATCTCAATGTTGGAGTCTCCTCCTTTTGTCAGAGGCCTTTGAACCAGAGCAATTCCATCTAGTGTACGGACTGGGTAAAATAAGGCTGAGACCTACTGGGCTGCATTCCCAGAGTGTTAGGCATTCTCAGTTGGGATAAAATAGAAGGTCAGCACAAGATACAGGTCATAAAGACCTTGCTGATAAACCAGGTTTCAGTAAAGAAGCTGGCCAAAACCCACCAAACCAGGATGGTGATGAGAGTGACCTCTGGTCATCCTCGCTGCTACACTCCCACCAGTGCCATGACAGTTTACAAATGCCATGGCAACATCAGGAAATTATCCCATATGGTCAAAAAAGGGGAGGCATGAATAATCCACCCCTTGTCTAGCATATCATCAAGAAAAAAATGGGCAGCCCGCAACCCTTGGGGCTGCTCTGCCTGTGGAGTAGCCATTCTTTTATTCCTTTGCTGTCTTAAGAAACGTACTTTCACTTTACTCTATGGAATTGGCTCAAATTCTTTCTTGCACGAGATCTAAGAACCCTCTCTCGGGGTCTGGATCGGGGACCGCTTTCCAGTAACATCTTTTTGGTAACCATGAAGGGACAATACTAAGGAAACCCCTGACCGAAAGGCTAATTTTGGGTAAGCGGTGGGGTCTGATAATATCTTTCTGGTGACCATGGAAGGGAGAATACTGATGAGACCCATGACCTAAAGGAACATCATCTGCACACACCAATTGGCTGATTTTGGGTGAGTGGGGTGCATATACCCAGGTAAAGGGTTGCATATACCCGGATTGGTCTAGAGGTCCAACTTAGGGGAGTTAGAGTCTCTCCTGAGACAGAGAGGGTTAAAGGCTCCTCTTAATAAAAGGCAAGGATGCTTGACCAAACTTGGGTTTCAGGCCCAACTTAGGAAGGTTAGAGTCCTCTGTAAGATTCAGGGGGTTAGAAGCCCCTCTCAGTAAAGTCCCTCTTGGCTAAGAATGGGTTTGGCACCATGGAATGTTAACTGTTATTGTCTTTGAATTAATCTACCTTACAGTTTGCTGACAGCTGTGGGTGACAAGATTAGGCATGTACAGGACCATGGGACATAGGGAGCTTTTTTCTCCCTAAAAGGGAAAACTTGAGAGCTAATGGGACTGCTGGAAAAGATCCCTTCACCACTGACAAGCAGCTGCCTGATCTTTTCAGTGTCACAGGGATAGGTGGGTCTTTTTAGTGTCACTGGGATGGGTGGGTCTTTCTCTGGCCTCTGTGAGCTGCTCACTTTCCCCACCCTGCTACAGGCAATGCTTTTCTCTCTCTCTTTCTCTTTCCTATCTTTTCTATTACTCAGGGTGATCATCTTGGCCAGAGACCACATGTTGAAAAATGTCCTTGGGAGCTTAACCTTGTAACCATGTGGCCGTGATTTCTGTTGGTCTCTGCCAGCACAATGGTGGCCCAGGTTGAATTCCCGGCTTAGAGAATGAGGTCCTTTCTTATTTAATATTTATCTGTGTGACCTTTGCCATTTGTTGATTCTCTTCCCCGCCACAAACTGTCTTGAATTTTCCTTTCTCCCAGCACCTGTGTGGTTACTTTTGGTAAAGTTCAAAAGCCAGACTTATCAGCCGTTTGGCCTGACTAAAATTGGGTAAAAAGAAATTTCAAAAGGACTTTTTTTTAGAGTGCTGTGGTTAAAAGTCAGCTTAATTAAAAGTGTATATTCAAGCTCTAACAGGCTGGGACTCAGGAAAAGCAGACGAGGCACCACAGACCCTGTTTTGGGAAAAACCTCTGTTTTCCTCATGAAACCCCAGGAATTGGAAGTGGATAGATCCCTCTCAAAGTCTAAGGCTTTGTTCTGTTTTGCATTATGTTATCTGACGTTTTTGATTTTGGGGGTTATCAGAAATTACTTTGCATTATGAGAGAGCTTTAGTGTGTAATAACTGGGTAGGAAATACAGTTTTGGGATGGGCTGATTCCCTCTTTTTTGGGGATCCAGCATCTGGTATAAAAATGGGACCCTTGGCCGGGTGCGGTGGCTCTCACCTGTAATCATAGCACTTTGGGAGGATGAGGCAGGCAGATCACCTGAGGTCAGGAGTTCAAAACCAGCCTGGTGAACATGGCAAAACCCCGTCTCTACTAAATATACAAAATTTAGCTGGACATGGTGGCAGGCACTTGTAATCCCAGCTACTCGGGAGGCTGAGGCAGGAGAATCGCTTGAACCCAGGAGTTGGAGGTTGCAGTGAGCTGAGATCACGCCACTGCATTCCAGCCTGGGCAACAGAGCAAGACTGTCTCAAAAAAAAAAAAAAAAAAGAGGACCCCTAATTTTTGGAGATCTGTTTTTCCTTCCAACTGTGTTTGCTTATTAGGCCCTAAACACTGCATACTTTCCTGACCCTGTTACTCCAAAGGCTGCACCCTAAAGTCAGTAATCCAATTAAAGAACTGGTGAATGAAAAATCTTACAAGTACTGGATCTTGTTCTGTCTGCCTGTGTATTTATATGTATTATGTGTATGATGTTTATATATGAAAGAGCTTTAATTGGCTTAAAAATAATAACCAATTAAATATTTTGTGAGAAAAGTAAAAAGTGTAATGCCTTTTGGTTCACATGGATTTAGTAATCTTTGGGAAATAAAAATAGTTTTAAAGATTACTGGTAAAAGTTGCTAAGATTAACATTATACCACGTAACTGAGACTACTGAAGAAACAGTTTTACATGCAAGGTATGTAAAGAAAATGAAATGTGTTTTTGTAAAAGATTATAAGAAGGTATGGAAATGTCAATTTTTTTTTTTTTTTTGCCTAGATTAAAAGGTTAAAGGATTGTTTTAAGTTAGATAGAATAAAGCTGAAGGTTTGAGCAAATTGTGAAAAGTTTGTGAAAAATTAATCTTGTAAAAAAATTCTGTGTGTGAACATACTGGCTAAAGCTAAAGGGGTATTACTCAGTTTTTCCATAAATTGAGCCTTGGACTAAAAGCACAACAAGGTTTTCTAAGAGTACTCATCTGCTCTTTATGAGAAAATCTGTAAAGGGTTATAGAAGGTTTATAAAAATCTTATCTTATGGTCAAACTGAGTAAGATTGGATAGATTTATGTATAAAGTTTTATTAAAAATTGGAGTTTAACATTAATAGTATACTAATGTAAAGGTGAAATTTGGCTTATTTGGTATAAAAGTCATACAGGAAGCAGTGTCAAATATGAAATGATGTTTGCTTTTCTTTGGGCTGTATTTGTATAAATGTGTTATTGGTCTGTGTTCCAAAATTATGAGAAACTCCTATAAATCTGATATGGCTTAATGTATGTTATTAATTATAATTGTTATATAAAATAGTTATATGCCACAGAAGTAACCAATATTTCCTTTTCAGTTGTGGCCTTAATAGTGGCTCTCCTAAGACATTTTATCATCCATAGACAACTGTTGTCTTGTTTTGATCCTTTTTAAAAGCTGGTTTATAATCAGCCATAGGACTCTAACAGGTGTTATTAAATGCAGGTTTCTTTGGCAATTATGACATTAGAATAGAGAAAAAAACTTTCAGGGCTCTCATGGAAAGCCAGAATGTTCATGACTATCAAGCAGAATTGGAGTTAACTGAATGGACTAATGGAAGACTGAATTAATATTTTTTTACTTTTTGCTTAAAACATTGCTGATCCTTTGCTCTGTTTTTCAGAGTCAAGAAAACTTTTATTTTGAGCTATTTCCAGCTCGTAGCAATTGAGTGAAGTATACTCCTGTGAACAAAATTTGGAGCATATTTGTTTCTCTCTTTACCTAATTTCTCCAGAATTTGAGAACTATTTGTGAGTATTTTTAACTTATGGCAATACAGTTCTTTGTATAAGTGCAATAAGAATCTGTTTCCTTTTGCAACAAGGCACAATTGGAGAAACTGGTTATTTTACAAAGGCTTTGACTGGAATGGCATGCTCACAGGATTCCTCAAGAATCCTGTGTTAAGTAAGGGACCTCAAGAGAAAAGGAATTTACCCAACTCACAGGTATTTGAGGGTACAAACCCATGGTTGGGCTTGGCTTTAAAAAAGTCTTATCTAAAATTCCTTCTATGGAACAAAGTTCCGTCAACGCCAATTTAAAAAGCCTATGTGAAAAATAATTATTCTTGCTGCACTTTATACAAATAATCAGGCCAAGTATAAAACTAAGGCTTATATTTACAAACAAATCAGTCCTATTATGATTTGCCTTTAGCAAAAATGGGAAACTGGAGAGAAAAAATTATGTTTCAAGAACTATGGTACACCTGTTATTAGATTCTAGTTTTATCAGTTTTTTTTTTTAAGTTTTTTTCCTGCTTTTTAGGCTGACCTTGAGTATTCCTGTGAAGTAATCAGTGATCTCTGGCTGCTGCTGAAAAGAAACAAGAAAGATGGGTAATGTAAAAATCTGAACCAATTTTCTAATTCTGGGCATATTGTATTCAGCTAGCAACTCTATAACAGCTTGGTTCCAACAGTAACCCAGTTCATAGAAAGCCTTCTAATTTAGTTTACTTGGATAATTTTACTTATTTTGCTTTACTGTTGTGGAATATATTGCTGTTGTACTCTATGTGTAGGAATGCAGGATAAGCTTACTCACCGTTTTCTTACACTGAGCACTTATTAATCTTCCAGATATCACCTTTTGTCAGAACTCGAAAATTATAAGTGACCCTTGCCAACCACGGCTTTCTGACTGAGCTCCTTTCTATCCTGAATACAACAGACCCAATAGGTAGGTAGGAATATTATCACCCTTGTTAAGCATGAAGAAGTTACAGAAGATGGATCTTTGTCTCTCTACAACCCCTAAGATTAAGAGTTCTCCTGGGAGGTGGAGGTTGAAGTGAGCCAAGATCGCGCCACTGCACTCTAGCCTGGGTGACAGAGCAACACTGTCCCGGGAAAAAAAAAAAGAAAGAAAGTTCTCTTGTAAAAGAGAGGGGGGAATATGTCAGAGGTGTTTGAACCAGAGCAACTCCATCTTGGATAGGAGCTGGGTAAAATAAGGCTGAGACCTATTGGGCTGCATTCCCAGACTGTTAGGCATTCCAAGTCACAGGATGAGATAGGAGGTCAACACAAGATATGGGTCATAAAGATCTTGCTGATAAAACAGTTTGCAGTAAAGAAGCCTGCCAAAACCCACCAAAATCAAGATGGTGATGAGAGACCTCTGGTCATCCTCACTGCTGCACTCTCACCAGCACCATGACAGTTTACAAATGCCATTGCAACATCAGGAAGTTACCCTGTATGGTCTAAAAAGGGGAGGCCTGAATAATCCACCCCTTGTTTAGCATACAATCAATAAACAACCATAAAAATGGGCAACCAACAGCCTTCAGGTTGCTGCCTATGAAGTAGCCATTCATATTATTATTATTTTTTTAGACGGAGTTTTGCTCTTGTTGCCCAGGCTGGAGTGCAATGGTGCAATCTCGGCTCACCGCAACCTCCGCCTTCCGGGTTCGAGTGATTCTCCTGCCTCAGCCTCCCGAGTAACTGATATTACAGGCATGCGCCATCACGCCTGGCTAATTTTGTATTTTTAGTAGAGACGGGGTTTCACCATATTAGCCATGCTGGTCTCTTGGCCAGGCTGGTCTCGAACTCCTGACCTCGTGATCTGCCCGCCTCGGCCTCCCAAAGTGCTGGGAATACAGGTGTGAGCCACCGCACCTGGCTTTATACATGAATTTTATCATTATCCTTGAGAATTTTAGCATCCATATAGAGATTTTACTGATATCCTTTCTTGGCATGATTTTGCTTCTTCTAAAAAAAATGCAACTGACACTAATGGTTAGGATGTGGAGAAAGAGGCAGAAAAGGAAAAAAAGGGGAGCAGGACCTCATCTCAAAGTTGTGATCTGAAGAGGTGAAATCCTTTTTGAATTGGTAGCAGAATTGACAACAGGCAAGTGGAAACCTGTTAAAGGATAATCATGTCTAGACAATTTTATCAAAAGTATCTAAAAAATACCTTCCCCCAAATGCACCATGAGCCATCCATCCCCAAATTAATACCCGATAGAATGAATTGGACAATTATGGTCAGAGTTTGGTTCAAATAGGTTGTAATTAAAGAGTGCCTATAATTATGGGGCATCAAATAATCTAACAATGCATTTTTTTACAGCGTAATTGACACTTTGAGGTCTGCAGAGATGAGATGCCAACAGATGTGTTTCAATGGCTTCCAGGAATTAGTATGGGAGTGATAAGCCCCAATAGAGCTAGATTTGAAACTTAAGAGATAATAAGATGATGACAGAGTGTAGGTAAATGTTATCAGCTAGGAAACCTGATGAAGAACTGGCATTGATAGTGAGGAGGATGCTGAAGGAGAATGGGCACTATTGAGCTTCGTTAATCTCATGAATCAGCTGGGACGAAAAAATTCTTGACATGTTTACCACCATATTTGCTTTTCATGGCTAGGCCCATCTTTAGTAATCAATTATAACCTAGTGCCCTGTTCAGCATGTATGGGGCTTCTGAATGAGTCTCTTTCAATCCAGCAAGCCAGGCAACTCAATTAATACATTAAAAGTGACATATGAGATAAAAACCCATTTCTTTACCTTAGACTAGATTATATGAAACAACCTTTACAGCATTAAAATTCTTTCATGTTTAACATGAAAAAAGTCTCAATGAGTCTTTCTCTGTTTTAGGAGATGATATAGACTGTAGCATATTATAATTAGTCCACTCACATGAAATTATTTCAAGTTCCAGAAAAAAAAGAAGATACAGACATTTGCTATCTTCAATCCATTTTTCAAAATTTTAAACATAGAAAACCGAAAAAGACATTTAAATTTAATTTTGTCAAGATGAACGGGAAATTTCATTTTTGACATGTCTAACCACCACATTATCAGACATATAGATTTCAAGGAACCAACATTCAATTTTATGAGCTTTTTTTCCTTTTCCATATATGTCATGTTGTAAATCAATTTTGAAGATATAATGGGAGTTGTTTTTTTTTCAAGATTTCATTGGATTTTTCTGAAACCAGAACCTAAATCTAGCTTTGAAAACAAAAGTAGTCTCAAAACACAAGACCAATTCTTCCCTCAAAGATCATCTCCATTTCTCCTCTTTGTACTGACAGAATGTGGCACTTTCCAAATTATCCATGGTGTTGGAAAATTGTACAGCAGGGGGGACACTTATTTGTTGTTGTTTTTGTTGTTTTGAAAGCTTATTAACCTGTCTTGAATAATTTTGCCACTCCTGATGGCACCAAAGGTTGAAGAAATGTAAGGTAAGATATGTTATGAATTTTATTCCACTGAACAGTATTGAATAAACCAATATTGAATATATAGTTGAATTCTACGAAAATCTGATTGTCACACTTTTTTGTGTCATTTTACACTTTTAAAAATACACTTTTTGCACTCTTCACAAATAAAATTAATGCTCCATGTGGAAGACTTGGAAAGACAGAAAACAAAGGAGAAAAATAATTCATATTTCTTTCACCCAAAGTTTCCAGGCTTATTATATTTCCATGTTTTGTCCTTTTTCCTCCCTCTCTCCCTGCCTGCCTATTTCCTTCCATCCTGCTGGCCCCATGAACTATCCATAGTTATTGCTTCTGTTTTACCTCCAGCACCATACTACGAAAACTATTTCCACAAAAAATGTACATCCCTTCTTTATAAGTTTTTAACATAAATGTTACAATGAAACAGACGGTGCAATTTGATGAGATTTATAAATGTGTACAACCATGAGACCTACATTAAAATGCAGATATAGAACTGTCCCACCTTCCAGTTAATTCCCAACACTAACCCCAAGATAACTAATGTTTAGTTTTTTCTGTTCTTGAATTTACTTAAATGGAATCATACAGTGTGTAGTGCTTTTGATTTGGCTTCTTTTGCTGAACATAATGCTTTTGAGATTTGTTCATGTTGTTGCACTAAGTAGTTCAATCTTTTTTTATTGCTGAGTAGAATTTTATTATATGACTATTCCACAATTTGGCTAGGTTATCTGTTCTCCTGTTGATGAACGTCTGAGTTATTTCCAGTTTTTGTCTATTTTGAGTGAAGCTGCTGGAAACATTTTAGTACAAGTCTCTTATAGATATATGCATGATTTTCAGTGGTCACACAGTATACCACTGAATTTGTATGTTGTATATACTTAACCCAACCCCTGGTGTTGCTCAGTAAATTATTTTCTGTTTTAACAATCAGAAACAATGCTATCTTGTAAATCTGTATGAGCTTTATATTATTCTTTTTAAAAATAAATAAAATATAGATAACATAAAATTTACCAGTTTAACCATTTTAAGTGTACAGTCCAGTGGCATTAAGTACATTGTGCAACCATCACCACTATCCATCTCCAGAACTTTCTTGTCATCCCAAATAGAAACTCTACACTCATTAAAAACTCCCATTCACACCTCCCTCTAACCCCTGCTAACTACTATTTTATTTTCTGTCACTACGAATTTGAGTATTCTAGGTACCTCATATAAGTGGAATGGTACAAAGTTTGTCTCTTTGTGTCAGGCTTATTTCACTTAGCATAATGTTTTTATTATTCACCTATTTTATAACATGTTTCAGAATTTTATTCCTTAATACTTAATATATGCATACAGTAATTTTGTTTATCCATTTGTTGATAGACATTTGTGTTGATTCTACTTTTTGACTATCATGAATATTGCCGCTATGAACTTTTATGTACAAATATCTCTTCAAATATCTGCTTTCAATTCTTTGGGGTCTCTATCTAGAAGTAGAATTGCTGGACCATATGGTATTTCTGTTTAATTTCTTTGAGAAGCCTTCATATTGTTCTCCATAGTGGCTACACAATCACATTCTCACTCCATGAAATGCATGAGGGTTCCAATTTCTTCACTTCCTCAACAACATTTATTATTTTCTGTTTTGTTTTATTTTCTGATAATCATACTGGGTGTGAAGTGGCATCTCATCATGATTTTGATGTTGTGAATTTTTGTGCCTAACTTTGAATATATTCCGGATTATGTTTTAGGCAACATTTCTAGAAACATTGTGTGTCCAAAGTTATGTCCATTACGGTCCCATAATATGCAGAGCCACATTTCATTCCAGAAAGAGTATGCTACTTTATTCCATCAGCAGTGATATGAATTCTTTTTAGCTTGGTATTTCCTTTCTTTTTTAGACAAGTCTAAATTATTCTAAACCATTTTCTTGATGGTTTCCAATATCTGGGTATTTTGCCTTCATTGTGGCAATTATCCAGTTACTTGGAAATATTTTCATATTTTGCTTACTGGTGGGGATCACCAATGTTTGTGCTAATGGCCACTAATTAACTACTATCTATGAAGAACTTGAAATTTTCTCATCAATTAACTTTTTTTTTTTTTTTTTTTTTTTTATGGACAGAGTCTCGCTATGTCATTCAGGCAGGAGTGTAGCAGCATGATCTTGGCTCACTGCAACATCTGCCTCCTGGGTTCAAGTGATTCTCTTACCTCAGCCTCCTGAGTAGCTGGGATTACAGGCACCTGCCATCAAGCCTGGCTAATTTTTGTATTTTTAGTAGAGACAGGGTCTCACCATGTTGGCCAGGTTGGTCTCGAACTGCTGACCTCAGGTGATCCACCCGCCTCAGTCTCCCAAAGTGCTGGGATTACAGGCGTGAGCCACTGCGCCCGGCCATCAGTTAACTATTATTAATCAATAATTTGTAGATTGTGCTTTACTTGTTTCCCTGTTCTCCATATAGTACTTTGCCTTCTTAAGGGATCTTGCTATGGTCTGAATGTTTGTGTCCCCCAAACTCATATGTTCAAATTCGAATCCTCTAGATGATTGTATCAGAAGGTGGGGACTTTGAGAGGTGATTAGGTCTTGAGGCAGAGCCTCATAAATGTATTAGTGCCCATATAAAAGAGACCCCTGAGACATTCCTCACCCCTTCCATCATGTGAGGACACACTGAGAAGATCCCATCTATGAACCAAGAAATGATTCCCCACCAGACACTAAAGTTGTTGGCACCTTGATCTTGAACTTCCCAGCCACAAGAACTGTGAGCAATGAACTTCTCTTGCTTATAAGCTGCCCGGTTTATGGTATTAGGTTATAGCAGTCCAAACAGACTAAGACAGATCTTCACAAATTATAGTAACGATAATTATTTCTTGTATTTGCATACTGTTTTAACTATTTATGCACTGTATTATTTAAACTCTTTCACACACATTATATTTCTAGAGTCTCATAACATCCCCTCTAGGAAGGTAGGAAATGTACTACTCTTATTATAGGTGAAGAGAGAGATGCAGAGAAGTTAACTGTAAGGCCAGCAAGCTAGTTAGTGACAGAGGCAGAAGTAGAAGCTGACTCTTCCAACTCCTATTTAAAGATCTTTCTTGGATACTATACAACCTTCCATAAATATATAAAAGGAGTCTTTTTTAAAAACACCATATGTATAACATTTAACATAAAAGAAGTGAGCTCAAATAGAATTTGCCACTTTGTCAGGCTCAACACACATAATTTTGATATGATGCCAGGATCTAATGAGGATAGGCATATAATTTCATCATTACACTGAAAATAGACATTTTGAAGCAAGCACAGTGGACAAATTAGCTCATCATGGACAGATGATAGTTGTTATTTTCAATTACTTCATGAGTATTTTTCTCAATAATGTTGTACAGTTGCAACTGTCTCATTTTATTTGGCGTCCAGTAAGACATGTGGCCTCTAGGGCAGGAAAAAAATCTCTGTGATGCTTTTTTAGTCACAGAAAACTTATTAATATGAAAGGTGTCATACCTTTAAAAACTAAAATATGAGGTTAAAAAACAGAACCGAAATTTTAAAACATTTTTTAAATAAAAAAATGTGAAATGATCACAGCTGAACAAAAGGCAAGAGTTTTCCAAACTCTGAGCCTAGCTTCCTTCTGTAGGAATGACATTCCTGCACAGGTGTCTGCCGACTCAGTTTTGGCTTTATACTTGGAAACCTTGCAGAGGTAAATAAATTCCTAGCTCATGGCTGTCAAACATATTAAATTATTTTTTAAAAAGGAAGTCTTTATGGAATTTCAATGTAGGAAATTGAGAAAAGTGGAGCAACTCCAGTTAAAACACAGAGAGAGTTAAAGCAAAGAGAGGAAGCTGCGTCCCTATGCACCTCAAGATTTGTATTATTTCATATCATTGAGTTCTTGCTATGCTTGGTGATGGGGACCTAGTGAAGGACAAAAGTAACAACGTCCCTGCTTTCATGAAACTTACAATCAATCAGTCTAGTAGAGGAGACAGATAATCAAATTATCATGACATCAAGCATAAAACTACAACTTTGATGCTTATGCACAGAAGATGTGCACAATAAATTATAATGAAGAACATGGCCTAGTTGAAGAGGTCAGGGAAGTCTTCTCCAAGGAGGTGGTACTTGGGCTTGGAGCTGAAAGATTAATAAACATTTACTAAGTGAAAAGAGGAATTAAGAGTATGCTAAGAAGGGGGAAATGTATGTTATGAGAAAAGGCCTGTACCCAAAGGTAAACAAGAGGAATTGAAAAATTAAAAATTGGGCCTGGGCCAGGCACTGTGGCTCACACCTGTAATCCCAGCACTTTGGGAGGGCCAATGTGGGAGGATTGCTTGAGCTTAGGAGTTCAAGATCAGCCTGGGCACATGGCAAAACTCCATCTCTACAACAAATACAAAAATTAGGCAAGTGTAGTGGTGCATGCCTGTGGTCCCCAGCTTCTTAGGAGGCTGAGGCTGAAGTGGGAGGATTGCCTTGGGAGTGGGGGGTGCGAGGCTGCAGTGAGCCAAAGTCCTGCCACTACACTCCAGCCTTGGTGACAGAGTGGCACACCTTGTCTCAAAAAAAAAAAAAAAAAAAAAAAAGAAGGAAGGAAGGAAAGGAAGGAAGGAAGGAGGGCAGGCAGGCAGGCAAGAAGGAAAGAAATAAAGAAAGAGAAAGGAGACAGAAAAGAAAGACAGAAAAAGAAAGAAAGACAAGAAAGAAAGAAAGAGAGAGAGAGAAAGAAAGAAACAAAGAAAGAAAAAGAAAGAAAAAGAAAGAAAGAAAGAAAGAAAGAAAGAAAGAAAGAAAGAAAGAAAGAAAGAAAGAAAGAAAGGAAGGAAGGAAGGAAGAAAGGAAGGAAGAAAGGAAGGCAGGCAGGCAGGCTGTATGTGGGGAAAAGAAAGGAATGTATTGCCCAATAGAAGGTGAGGCTAGAGGGATAGGTACAGCTGAGCTATGTAAAGAGATGACTGGCTGTGTTAAGGAGTTTTGTCCTTGTCATAAAAACAATAGGAGGGGGCCGGGTGCTGTGACTCACACCTGTAATCCCAGCACTTTGGGAAGCCGAGGCAGGCGGATCACCAGGTCAGGAGATCGAGACCATCCTGGCTAACACGATGAAACCCTGTCTCTACTAAAAATACAAAAAATTAGCTGGGCATGGTGGCAGGCGCCTGTAGTCCCAGCTACACAAGAGGCTGAGGCAGGAGAATGGCGTGAACCCGGGAGGCAGAGCGTGCAGTGAGCTGAGATTGTGCCACTGCACTCCAGCCTGGGCAACAGAGCTAGACTCCGACTCAAAAAAAAAAAAAAAAAAAAAAGAACAATGGAAGGTTAGTGAGAGTCAGTGGCGTGGCTCAATGTGCGTTTTGAGAGGATCACTCTGCTGTGGTATATAGAGCACTCTGGGAAGAGGCTGACAGTGGATGGGAGTAGACAAGTCAGTAGACTAGTGCTGTGATCCAGGCAAAAGAGGATGAGTGGATGGATTATGCTTGTTTAGGAAGTAAAATTTGCAGGACTGAGAGGATATTAAGGGAGAGTCATGAGAGGGAGGAAGATGTTATGTTAAATGCAGGATTTTGGCTGGTGTAATAGATAATGCAACTGACGGGGGATAATTCCTTTAGAGCAGGGGCCAGCAAACTGTGGCATATGGGACAGATCCTGCCTACTGCCTGTTTCTGAAATCCAGTTTTATTGGAACACAGCCATGCTCATTTGTTTATGTAGTGAGTATGGCTACTTTTGTGCTGTAAATGCAGAGCTGAGTAGTTGCGACAGAGCCTGGCTCACAAAGCCTAAAAAACTTATTATCTATGTCTTTACAGAAAAAGTTTGCTGACCTGGCCCTAGAGAGAATATGTGTGTGTATGTGAGTGTATGTGTGTGTGTGTGTGTGTGTGTATGTGTGTATGTATGTGTATATATACATATATGTACATACACATATTTATTTGATCCTTGTGGTGGGCCATTCTTGGATTGTTATAAAGGAATACCTGAGACTGGCTAATTTATAGAGAAAAGAGGTTTCATTGGCTCACAGTTCTGCATGCTGTATGGGAAGCATCATGCCAGCATCTGCTTCTAGGGAGGCCTCAGGAAGCTTATAATCATGGCAGAAGGCAAGGGGGAACAGGCATCTCACATGGTGGCAGTGGGAGCAAGAGAGAGTGAGAAGTAGGTGCCACACTTTACAATAACCAGATGTTGGGGGGACTCACTCACTATCACGAAGACAGCACCAAGCCATGAGGAATCCACACCCATGACTCAAACACCTCCCTTCAGGTTCCACCTCCAACACTGAGGATTAAATTTCAATGTGAGATTTGGGCAAGGACAAATATCCAAACTATATATCAACCCTTGAACAACACAGATTTGCTGAGTGTGTGACATTTGATATGTCAAGACCAGCCTCTCCTTTTCTTCCTCCTCCTCAGCCTACTCAATGCAAAGATGAGAAGGATGAAGACCTTTATGATGATCTACCTCCACCTAATGAATAGTTAATATATTTTATCTTCCTTATAATCTTCTTAATAACATTTTCTTTTTTCTAGCTTGCTTTATTGTAAGAATACAGTATATAATACATATACAAAATACAAGTTAATTGTTCATGTCTTTGGTAGGCTTCTGATTAATAGTAGGCTATTAGCAGTTAAGTTTTTGTGGAGTCAAAACTTACGTGTGGATTTTCAACTGCATAGGGGGTTGGTGCCCCTAACCTCCATGTTGCTTAAGTGTCAACTGTGTGTGTGTGTGTGTGTGTGTGTGTGTGAAAAAACATGAGATTGGGAGATAATGAGTTTGGTTTTGTTCATATGTGTTTGAAGTGCTCTGAGAAAGCCAAGGGATGAAGTGAGTAAGCCGGTTACATATAGGACTTCAGAGGTGTTATCAATGTAGAAGTCAACTGTATGAAGGTTGAAATGGTAGTAATGAGTATGGATTAGACTACACAGGGGGAGATTAGAGTGAGAAAAAGAAGATGGCTAGGACAGAGCCTGGAGAAAGTTCATCATTTAAGAACCAGATAGAATAGTGATCAGAGAAAGTGTGAGGCCAAAAATGTGGCAGTATGGAAGTCAAGTACATTTATTTCCTAGGGCTGCAACACCAAAATACCACAACTTAGTGGCTTAAAACAGAAATTTATTCCCACACAGTTCAGGAAGAGAGAAGTCTGAAATCAAGTTGTCAGTAGGATTGGTTCCTTCTTGGGGGCTCATAAGGAGAATGTGAGTGCATTCCATGTCGGATTTAGCTACTGGTAATGCCATCAATCCTTGGCATTTTTTGGCTTATAGATACATCACTCCAATCTCTATGTCTGTTGTCACATAGAGTTTTCCCTATATTCTGTCCCTGTGTTTCTTCTCTTCTTCTTATAAGGTCACTAGTCATACGGGATTAAGGACCCACCCTACTTCAGTGTGACCCTGTCCTAATTAATTGCATCTGGAATGACTCTATTTCCAAATAAGGTCATATTCTGAGGCTCCTGAAAAGGACATGATTTTGGGGAGACACTATTCAACCCACTACATTGGAGGAAAAGATAATTTCTAAGAGGAAGCAGTGTGAACAGCATCTGATGCTGTGGAGATGTCCAGAGAATGGTTTTAAAGGAAAGTAGATACCCAAAGATGGAATTTAAGCAGGTTATACTTGCATCTGAATGTGCAGATTCCTTTCCTGTTTCCAGTCATCTGCAGTTTTATTGATGACTTGCATTGGAGAGCCTGTCTTAATTTTTGAGAGATGTCCCAGTTGGTGTCCCTCATGTGGCATAGGGGTCTTGGCTCTGGAGCAATGTGAGAGTAGACATGCCACCTTTGGAATTTCTCTTTTTGATCTTTGAAACCACTTGATTTCCCATGGAGATCTTTCCTTAAGTAATATCCAAGCCTGTTCCTATTTAGAGTGCACAAGGGCTAATGGGATCACTAGCTGAGGTGAAATGGTTGCAGATGGTAATGTGAAGACTAATTTATTTTCAGAGGCTTTTAGGAATTCATGTACTTTTAATGATAGCTTACTATAACCACAAATCACTCATTTTCATTTTTTAAAGGGAAAGGATATTGCCCATTATTAACAACACAGGAAGACAGAGTAGGCAGCTAATTGACCCAGCTAAGCTAATACAATTGTGGTGGGGTTATGAAAGCCGAAGAGCTTTACTATGGTCCTAGGACTTTTGTCTCATTTTTTACATTGACTTCTCTGACCTCTCTACAAGCCATTTTCACCTGCTCGTCTCTTTTCCTCAGTCAAGCTTCCATCTGGCAGACCCACAGTGAGGTCTGTTGGGTAGTGTTTTCTGTGATCCTTTCTTTTTTTATCAAAAAGCTGAAGCTGCCCGTGCCCCTGCCAATAGGATGGTGACTTTTTCTTGGAAAGGGCAAAAAGGGGCGGGATTACATCTTGTCCATCACTCTGCTCTGGGGTCCTATTATCTGCTGCTTCTTAAACCAAAAGGTGGGAATGACATGTTGGCTGACACTAGCCTGGGAGAGAAAAGGAGGGAAAAAGGAAGGATGGGAATAGAAATTACATATATATATATATATATATGCGTGTGTGTGTGTGTGTATAAATATATATATATACACACATATATATGTGTATAAATATATATATATACACATATGTGCATATATATATATTTCTTGACATGAAAGGAAAAAAATAAAGTCTTACATAGTCATAAATTGTTAATTCCAGGGGAGAATATGTTAATTCCTTCCCTGGTGTTTGAAGAGAGCTGGATTGCTGATACTATAGATCTATAAATTCATAAAGGCCAGAGGCCTCCCAGACAGTCTGGCAGGGCTGGAGTTATCCTTTGCTGATCGCTTCTACTCCTTCTGCTCCCATCTCTTCTGATACTGGACTCTTGGCCCTGCTCCCCAGATTTAGGTCTGTCTCTGGTGAGTTGTAGGCTTATTCTTAGTCTTTCCAGGTATTGAAGCTTGGGTTTTTTGGAGGGATTTTAACAAGGGTTGCACTCCTGGCTGTTATCCATGGCTCTATACTGCCTCACACTCCACCCATCCCACCCAAAAGAGCCCGATTGCTGACACAGGGTAACAGTCTGGGTCTGAAACCTAGAGATCTTCATGGTTTAGGAAATGGCACATAATCATTCATGGTGGGAAAATTGTGGATTTTGAAGTCAGGCCCACCCAAGATGAAATGTCAAGCTGTGATCACTTTTATTTTTACTTAAAAAAATTCCACTAAGTACATTCTAAAAGCAATACAACAATGTTTATATATAAAATATACATGAAAAAACACGGGCTGAAGAATATATATACAATGGACGATCATTATTGCCCTGAGGTGAATCTGGAAACCAGGTAGTACAAGGCAGGGAACAAAGGAAACTTCAGGTTTTTCAGTAACAACTTAGGTCTTTTCTTTTTAAAAAAAAATCTGAAGCTATTAGGGCAAAAAGTTAACATTATAAAAAATTCTGATATTGGGTTATATTATTCTCTCTATTTTTCTACGTTGAGCATCCTTTCATAAATTTGTTTGCTGTTTTTGTTTTTCTATGAATTGTTTATTCATAATCACCTTCTGTTCTTCTATTGGGCTGTTTATCCTTTCCACATTGCTTTGAAGTTATTTATATCAGTCGAATATGTGTATTGTAGCATCTGTCTATGGTTTATATTGCCTTTTGTTTTTCGAGTCTTTTGACAGGCAGTGAGTGATAGAAGAGATAACAGAAAATAACTTATTAAAACTTTTCCTTTATGCCTTGAGCTTTTGGTGTACTGCTTAAAATTCCTTCTTACCTTAAGTTCATAATGTTTGCTATTTTCATATGTTTCCTTCTGGTAGAATTAAAGTTTTGTTTTTCCTATAAGTCTCTAATCGGTCTGGAATTAATATTTTTTTGGCATGAGTAATTTACAGATTTAGTTTAATTTTTTTCTATTTGGAAGTCCAACTGTCCTAAAACTATTTAATGTTTGGTTACAGGAACACTGTTGATTTTGTATCCAAAATCATGCTGAATTCTCATACATTTTAATAACCATAGATTTTACTCAATTTTCCACGTAAATTAACCCCTAGTACTGCAAATAATGACAATTTTGTCTATTAGCCTCATATATCTTATTTCCTTCTCTGGCCTTATTGTAATGTCAGAATCTCTAGTACAATGTTAAATAGTAGTGAAGATAATGGGCATCCATATCTCATTCTTGACATTAATAAAAATGCTTTCAAACTTTTACTACTAAGTAGAAGTTTGCTATAGGCTTTTGTTAGATATTCTTTTATCAAGTTAAAGAAGTTCCCTTATATTTCCAGTTTGCTGAAAATACATTTTTAAAAAATTATAAATGAATAGGACAAAGTTATGTCTTTCTTTCTCATGATGTGAATGCTTTAAACTGGTTGTTTGAACCTGCTGCTCCTTGAGGTCATTGAGGAGCCCAAATAATTGCTTTGCCTTTCCTTAGACCACTGTTCTCATTGGGGGAGCAGAGAAGAAAGACTTGGAGGAAGCTTGAAGATCTGAAGACCCAGGCCCCAAAGTAGCATACAAAAATACTATTCTCATTCCATTGGGGAGAATTTAGTCATAGGGTTATACATAACTGTAAAGGAAGCCAGAAATTGTAGTGTACAACCATCCCTGCCTAAAATATATGTATTTTTTATTTTTTAAAAACTTTCTATTTCTAGTTATTTTTACCAACATCATTGCTTATTTGTGTTTATCAGAGACAGGAAAAAACCAAAGTGTTTCTGATACCAGATGTGTAGGGGCTGTCTCCCCACACACCAATCAATTATTTAGCAGATCCTAGCTAGGCACCCTTTAATTCAAGTCAGTTATGACACCACATACCCGGAAATAGCATTAAGTCCCATGGGTTGAGTTCAGTTCCATGACTGGGCCCCTCCAGACGCCATCCACAAGCCCCCAGTTGTCATCTGTTCTTCTGACCAACCAGCTGTAAATCAGGGTTTCCACAATCCCCTTCCTCAGGTTCCACTAATTTGCTAGAGGGCCTCAAATAACTTAGGGAGACATTTTACTTATGTTTGCTGGTTTATTAATAAAGACTATAATAAAGGATAAAGGTAAGCAGAGATACATTGGGTGAGTCTGGAAGGGTCCTGAGAGCAGGCATTTCTGTTCCCATGGAGTTGGGATGTGCCATCCTCCCAGCCCAGGGATGTGTTCACCAACCTGGAGGCTGTCTGAACCCCATAGTGCAGGATTAATCACATAGGCATTATCAATTACTAACTATTTACACCCCCTCTCTTCTCTCTGAAGAATGCGAGGGTGGGGCCAAAATCTCCAAGCTTATTATCATTGCTTCGTCTTTTTAGTGACCAGCCCTCAGCCAGGTGCCCACCAAGAGTCACCTCATTACAACAAAAGATGTTCTTATCATTCAGGAAATTCCAAGGAATTTAAGAGCTCTGTGTCAGATGCTCTTATCATTCAGGCAATTACAAAGACCTTAGGAGCTCCGTGTCAGGAATCAGGGTAAAAGACCAAATATTAGAATAAAATATTCTCCTAGCATCCCTGTCTACAAGGGTATTAGGAATTCTGTCTCAGGTACTGGGGCAGAGACCAAGTATTAGAACATTACAGGTGTGGTGACTCATACCTGTAATCCCAGCACTTTGGGAGGTCAAGGCAGGTGGATCATTTGAGGTCAGGAGTTTGAGACCAGCCTGGCCAACATGGCGAAACCCCATCTCCACTAAAAATACAAAAATTAGCCGGGCATTGTGGCATGGGCCTGTAGTCCCAGCTACTTGGGAGGCTGAGGCAGGAGAATCGCTTAAACCCGGGAAGCAGAGGTTGCAGTGACTCGAGATTGCGCCACTGTACTCCAGCCTGGGAGACAGGATGAGACTCGTCTCAAAAAAAGAAAAAAAAAAAAAAGAAAAGAAAAAAAAAGATTCTCCAGCATTGCTATAACTCAGGAAATTACGAGGGCTTTAGAAGCTCTGTGTCAGGGACTGGAGGACTGGAGACAGAGACATATATATATATATATACACATATATGTTTCTTATAATTTTATTGCTATTTTCTTCATGTATATACACACATATGGAGAGAGAAAGACAGAGAGAGAGAGAGAGAAAGAGAAAGATAGAATCTTGCTCTGTTGCCCAGGCCAGAATACAGTGTCACAGTCACAGCTCACTGCAGCCTCAACCTCCTGGCTCAAGCAATCGTCCCACCTCAGCCTCCCAAGTAGCTAGGACTACAATCATGCACCACCATGCCCATCTTTTTTTTTAAAAACAAATTTATAGAGGTGAGGTCTCACTGTGTTGCCCAGGCTGGTCTCAAACTCTTGGACTCAAGCAATTCTCCTACCTCAGTCTCCTAAAGTGCTGGAATTACAGGCATGAGCCACCATGTTCAGCTTCATTACGTTTTTTTCTCGATCAGTTGTTAAAGTTTTTTTTTTTTCTCTTATAAACTCTGACATTAGTGAAAAAACTGACAAAAATCCAAACGAAGCCTGGAGTTTAGTTAATAGTAATACATACCAAAGTTGATTTCTCAGTTTTGAAAACTGAATCATAATAGTGTTAGACGCTCACATTAGGGAAAACTGGTTGAGATACATAATTTTATCTCTGCAACTTTTCTCTAAAGCTAAAATTATTCCAAAATAAAAACATTCTTTTTAAAAAGCCTTCAGTTGTGTTGATCATTACTACTCTAGTCTTGTTTTCTTTTTCATTGATTTGTGTCTCTCTTGGTACCACCTCCTTCTTTCTAATTGCTTTGGGCCCAGTCCGTATTTCTAACTGTTAAGTTTGAAGGGGTGGGTCATGTTGCCTAAAGGCTGCTATTTGAGCCATATGAACTGTCTCAAATCATGTAATCTCTCTTAACCTGTTACTCCCTCTTTATATAAGTACCTATAAAATAAGGTAATAATGCCTTCCTTCTAAAGTGGATACAAGGTTAAATGAAAGCATACATTTAAAACACTCATAACATAGTAAGCAGTTAATAAATAATTGTTGCAATCATCATCATCATCATCATCATTCTTACAAGGAGAATCCATGACAAAGTGTTTTGGGTGTTTTGAATACACACAGTGAAATTTGATGGGGTTAATTTTTGGGTAATACTAGTTTTATTACCTGCATGAACACATTTTTTATATTTTATTCACAATTCTTGTGCCATAAAATTCCTTAGAATGCTAATCAAAACTGATGACGAGTTATGTGAAAGGATGCAGAAATATGTTTGTAGGAAAAAAATAAGTAAAGAAATTGTATTTGCTTTTGGTCTTGTATGTTGTATTGGACATTCTCTATTTATCTTTCCATCCCATGCTCCACCCCTCTATACTTCTACATCATGTTCTGCCTCCCTGGTAAGCTAATCCCTATGGACTGAGTCAACCGGATTCCCTATTCTTTCCCAAGGAGAGATGTCAGTAGGAGATTGGAAGGTGAGAAGAAGGAACATGTAGAGTATTTTTCCCCCCTGGCTCCTCTGTTGAAGACCACTGCTCCTTTTAGGTAGTTCTCCTTACAATTACCACTATAGATGTCTCCAAATTCAGGAAACCTGTTTTTTCCTTATTTCCTCTCCACTGGCTCTTCAGACCGGAAAATGATAACATCCTAGAGGTTGCTAGTATTAGGATATTTCATCCTTCCTTTCAGGTTTCTCTTAACCTTGCCAACACCTTTATGTTGAAATTATGAAATCACCCCTTCACTAAACTCTTCTCAATTAACCTGTTTAAGTGTGCTACCAGTCTTATCACTAATGCATGTTTTTCACTATTTACAATTCAATTTGCCACCATAGCTGAATTTTGAAAACTGTTGTTAAAAACGGCACCCAAGGTCCAGAGGAAATTAGTCCAATATACTTACCTGCAAACCTGCAACTCCAAATATTAATAAATGAAAGCACTGAAGTGATGACTGCCTACACTCGTCTTTAGATATATTGCCTTTTTTTTAACTACTATTTCAATGCCTATTCCCAAGGATAATACAGGGCGCATGAAGACATAATTTAAATAGTCAACATTTCCAAGCATTTGCTATATTCCAGGTGTCCTTCTAAGCTATTTTAATCATTGAAATTGCCCCATGAGGTAGTTGCCACTAGTATCCATTCTGTTTTATAGATAAGAAAACTGAGATGTAGAAAAGTTAAGAAATTTGTTTAGGATCCAGATGATAAGCAAGTGGTCAGGGTGTGATTTCAACCCAAGCATTTGGATTTCCACACCAGCACTTGGAACCATTGAGTTGCAATTGGCCCAACAATGTAGTTGTGGGATGACTTTCAAGCCAATTTCAAAAGGTGCCAGTCAGAGTTTCAGCATGAAATAGATGGCATACTGAAAACTGGCTATTTGAGGAGTATTTAATAAAGATCACATTACAAGGTTTAGGGAGACCAACAAGCGATGGTGCAATGCCTCAGGGCTAGTAATAGTGAGGAAATGTTACCATACCTAGTCCTAAAAGGACAAGAGGAGGAAATGAATGGTTATTGGAATCTGGAATAGTTACTAGCTGTAGCTTTAGCTATAAGAGAAGGCTGCCAAGCAAGAGCTATGGCATTTGACTGAAAAATGCAGCCAATATTGCCATGACCATATAATGAAGGAGCCAGGAGAAGAAATACTTCCCTCTCATTTCTCTTCCATCTACCCATCTCCTGCTGATCTCTCTTACTGTTCAAACCCATTGTAAACCAGAGAGCCAGGAGCCCAAATGATATAATCTATAAAGCTTTCCCTCCCAGGGGCCAGAGGCCAGAGCAGGGTGGGTAATGGTATAGAGGGGAAACAGAAAATACCCAGTAGAGTGAATTTTTCTAATTAAGGAAATATTTTTGCTCCTGGAATAGTTTTATACAAGACTGAAATCTAAAATAAAATGGTCATATTCAACAAGGTGTTAACAAAGATTCCTTCTCCTCTTTATTTTAACTGCTTTTGAAAAGGAGTTAAGCTTTTGTGAATATCCACACATACTGTTTGTTTAGTTAAGTCTCTGTGGCAAAAATGTTTATATGTCTGTGAGTCTGTGGATAGAAGCCACAGTTCGGTCTATTATCAACTCAGGAATAGCGATTCTCCTTTAGGCTACTGTGTAGCATTGTCACAATACATAAAGAAGTGCTATAGGCTAGAATAATTTAAACTCGTTCACGTCTTTAATGCTGGAGTTTGGTAGATCCAATCATAGAAGTTTTCTGAAACTTCAGCAACGGTATGAACTTTCTGGTTTATCTGTTTTAACTTCCCACTCATGGAGGGAATACTGTCCATAAGAAAAGTCTAAAGGATCATTTTCCAATCTATAAATCAATTTTCCAAACCATGAACCCGCAAATCAAGGAGACAGAACTTTCTGAAACTCTGTAACACTACTGATCTGCAATTCTCACCTTTTTCAGAACGGGTTTTTTTCCCTCTCCCATTATTTTTTCTACCATATCCTACTTTACAGTTAATTTTTTAAATTTTTCTTTAAGTTATCTATGTTTTTCAATAAACAGCAGTCAGACTACAACAATGTGGAATGGAAGAGTGAATTAAAACTCTGTTCACCTATCTAAGCATTTTTCAGAGAAAGAGAAAAAAAGTTAATATCTTATGCTTGGTGCAAACTAGTATATTTACAAGGAAAGGCTTATGTGTATATCAGGGATTGTGTATTACATGCTTCATTTGACTTACACAATAAGGTAGATACTAACATGTCCATTTTTACAGGTATGAACATTAATTAATTTCCTATGAATAGACAGCTAGACCCAAGCCCTAATTCTGTCACTTTAACCAGTGTTTCTGAAGGAAGTAAAGAGAAAGAAGGAAAAATGCCTCTGGAGGGGATGCTTGAAAATATTTGTGGGCATTTTTTTAAATGTCACAATAATTGGGGAATGCTATTGGTGGCCAAGGGCAGCCTTAAGTATCCCGCAATGCTCTGGACAGTCTAACATAACAAAGAATTCATCTACACAATCATGCTCAATTTAGAAACACTGACCAATATCACCCTAAAATAAAATGGAAGAACACTGAAATTGTTTGTTTTTGAGGTAAAAATTAGAATGTTCCAGTATTTATTATCTTATGGAATTTGATTATGTATCTATGTCTTTTAAAAAATGTGATGGGGGAAGAAGTTAGATTTTCATAGAGAAATCTTATGGACATGGATGACGAAAGTGAAAGCTGAAGGAAAACTGTTATACTCTAAAGCAAATAGAGGGCCATGTGACTGTAAAGTCACATTCTGGAAGCCTCATTTTACATCATGGTTAAAATTGGTATGAGAAAGGAAAGAACTATTGTGTAGATTGACAGTATTTATTAGTGTTTCAGGCAATACTCTGTAAGCAGTTGAACTGGCTCTTGAAAAATGTTTCTGGGAAACCTTATTGTTAGCTCATCTCTTCTTTCCCAGTGGATAAGTTATGCCTCAGCCATTGGCTCATGTGCTTTTTTGTTCATGTCAGATAAGGTAAATTGCTGGGAAAGTGGCGAACATTTTGAACTTGCTAAGAGGGCCTCCCTTTTGCTCTAATTAGAGAGCTGCAGACAAGAGAGGGATCTTCTTCAATGATTCAGCCGCCATAAATCTTCCCATTTTCAAGCCCTTCCTACTTCATGCCCACCTCCACACATGCAGGGACTCTCTACCACAGTGATTTTAAATTTGTATTCAGTGGCTACCACACATTTCCTTGGGTGTAGGGATTGGGATGTAAATGAGAGGTAGAGGGAGTGTGGACTCCAGGCAGTCTGATTCCAGAACACCAGAGTGTATATCAGGTTCAACCCTAGCTCTACCACTTATTAGTTATGCAGCCTTCAGCTAGTTACTTAGCTTCTCCATACGTAAATTGGAGAGAAAATAGTAGCACTTACATCATGGAGTTGTCGTGAAAATTAAATGAAATGATGGGAATAAAAGTATCTGACCCATAATAAATAGTCAGTAAATGCAAACTATTAGTATTAATCATCTGACCCTATCCTATCTCCACAGCTTCAACTCCTTTACATTTCCTCACTGTATACTTTGATTATATCAGATTAACTAGTTAGCATTTCCCAAATGTGTTAGTCCATTCTCATGCTGCTAATAAACATATACCCAACACTAGGTAATTTATAAAGGAAAGAGGTTTAATGGACTCACAGTTCCGCAGGGGTGGGGAGGACTCAGGAAACTTAAGGAATCATAGCAAAAGGGGAAGCAAACATGTCCTTCTTCACATGGCTGCCGCAAGAAGTGCAGAGCAAAGAGGGAAAATCCCCTTATAAAACCATCAGATCTTGTGAGAACTCACTCACTATCATAAGAACAGCAGCATGGGGGTAACCGCCCCTACTATTCAATTACCTCCCACTGGGTCTCTCAGACGACACATGGAGATTATGGGAACTACAATTCAAGATGAGATTTGGGTGGAGACACAGTCAGACCATATCACCAAACTACCTTTCTGCTGTGGCTCGTGCTGCACTTCTTGTAAGAAATACCACTCTTCTCTTTGGGCACAACCCCACTGTCTTTTTAAGTTCAGCTAAAATGTCCACTAGGTTCACTTATCAGAATGAACTGCACTCTCTTGACTTCTGTGTTAGGCACACAGCAAATATTCAGTCCCCAACTCCTCTTTTCTGACATAGCCCGACTTTGAGGCCCAATATGCCAAGCCCCAGGAAGGGTCATGCTTGCTTTATAGCAATTATTAGGTTGGTGCAAAAGTAATGCAGTTTATGCCATTGAAAGTAATGGCAACAATCTGTTTTCTCTGTTCCCAAACCCCACTGTACCTGAGAGTGCTCATGTGACTCATTTCTGACCAATAGGATATAAGGGCAGGGTGCTGGGACAATCTACCTGGAAACCTTTGCTTTCCTGTTAAAGAAACTGGCGTGGCTGCAGTGCTTCTCACACCTCCCTTTCCTCTTTCCTTCATTGGAGATGGTAACTCCATAGCAGCAGTGGCTGTCCGTGACAATGGGCTGTAAACACGAGGGAAAAGTCAAGGCAATTGATGAGAGGTTGGCTTGAACATGACTGAGTTGTTAACCAAGACTTGAAGCCACTTACCCCCATATTTATAAATATGTGAGAAGATCAGGCTTTATTTTTAAAAATGGCTGAAAGTCAAATTTTCTATTATTTGCAGCTAAATGAATTTCTACTTAAAGAAAAGTAAAATTCCTTAAAAATCAACAGCTCAGATATTTTTCTGTTAATAAATATTATATATACTCATAGAAAATTTGTGAAGTACAGAAGGGTCTTTGGTAGATTATTTTTCTAAATTCTTTGGGTCTCTCCTTATAGGGGGAATATGGTTCCTCCTCAAGAACATAGGATTTGGCAGTGTGGCTTGTTTTGATCAATGAAATGTGAGAGAAGGGATATGTGCCACTTTCAAGAAAAAGCCTTTATTTTATTAAACCTCTGTTACGAGACTGCAGTATCCCAAATCGAGGCATATCCTTCAGGCATGAATAAGAGAGAAGAGAATGTAGAGCTGTTATATCCAACCCCACAGTGGACATGAAGATGAGACAGAAATAAGATTTGGGATGATTTCTTTTTGAATCATAACTGAACCTAAGCTGACAGATTTAGAACAAGAAGAAGAAGGAGAAGGGGGAGAAGGAGGGGGAGAAAATGTGTAATTCCCCTAACAGGAAGCAAATACTATTAGTGATTTTATTCATTAAAAATTACTGTTAGTAATTTGGTTAATTTACTAAATTACTAATAGAAGCTATTATTACTATTAGTACTAAATTATTATTAGTAATCTTATTGCATATTTTAAATATTTGAGATAGGCCATATTTTTCTCAGAAACCTATATAATTGTTTTCCCTTGCTATTAAAAATCTGTAGATTGTACTTAATGATAACTTAATGTCTCATTGTTCAGAAACCCTTTTCACAGACCACAAAGAGGGCATTTGTTTTATTACTATTCGTGTGAACATAGAGTCCTCCCTAGAATTCCTTATTTATTTATGTAGTTAAGAACCCAGCAGAATACCCGTATATAAGCTCTCAAAATTCTTTCTTCAAGAGAAGTAAATAAGAAACGAACAAAAATCATAAAGCAGACAGAGATACAACAGGAGGCATGGAAAAAGTGTCAACAATACATACCACATTTTGCCTGGTTCCCTGTTTCATTTTGGAGTTAATCATTTATAACTTCTGGGTCTATATTCCCATTATAGCCCATTTCTCACTACCTTGTGAATATTCATGAGAAGATTCCAGAGAACCAAGTGCTTAAAGGAGACTGGTTTTTGGTCATGTCATTAATTAAGTAATTTATTCATATATTTAGAGTAAATGCCTATTATGTGCCAGGCCATGTTCTAGGTCCGGCAGATACAGCAGTGAATATGACAGGCAAGATCTCTGCTTTTTGGAATTTTGCATTCTGCTAGTGATGGAGGGGAAGCAGAAAACAAAGAAGTTAAGAAATAAATGATGAATAATTTTGTATAGAGATAAGTGTTATGAAGAGACTAAAACAGGGAGTCATGAGAGCAAATGGGGAAGTAGGAAGGGAGTGCGTGGCTTTAGCTTGGGTGGTGAGGAAAGTCCTCTCTCAGGAGGTGACAATCGAGTTTTTGGCCTGCATGACAAGAAGTATGCAGCTACATGAAGATGTAAGGGATGAGTATGCCAAACAGGGAACAGCAGATTCACCCACGAAAAGAAAGAAGAATAATGTGATGAGTGAGGAGAGTAGGAAGAGATGAGCTGAGGTGGCCAAGAGTTCCCAGAGTTTGAAAGACCATGGTGAGGACTTCGGATTTATTTTAAGAGGAATGGAGAAGCCAGTGGAAGGATTTATGCATTGGAGCAAAATCAGAGTAAAGTCTGATTTACATTCTAAAATGTTCACTTGGCTGCTGCGTGGAACATGGGTTGCTGGAGGATAAGAATGGAAGCAGATAGACCATTTGGAACCATTGTCATTCTCCAGAGAAGGGACGATAGTGGCCTAGACTAGGGTGATGGTGGTGAGATGGAGAAAAATGAATGGGCTGGAAACATGTTTTGAAAGTAGAGCCAGCATAACTTGTCGGTAGATTATACATGTGTTGGGTCTCCTTTGTGATTGGTGCAGTGTTACTGGATGTGGACATTAGTGTCAAATGTCTCTGTTGGAATCCTGGCTCTACCACTTACTAAAATTGGGCAAGTAGTTAAACTGTTCTTCAGTATGTGTATCTGTGAGAAACTTCATAGAGTTGAATAAATGCATTAACGCATGTGAAATGTTTAGCACCTGGCCCACAGGCAGCATTTGATAAATTTTAACTATTACCATCATCATAGTTATTATTATTAAAACTGTGCAATCTATAAATTTTTTTATTCAGAAACAAGTGTACCTAAAGCACTTAGCTTTAAGTGGGTAGTGAATAGAGGTCATGGAACAAGTAATGCAGGAGATTTATCTCAGGAGACTCATGTCTCTCAAAGGGATAACTTCTCCAATTTTTCTCTACACTGAATGGATGGAGACTTATTTTCCTATGCCAGTGATAAGTCAGTGTGGGATATAAAACCTGTTCAGAATGAAGCATAATACCTTTTTTCATCTTTGGTAATTCCCCCTAAGATCTTCCTCTTTATTCCTGCACATTATTCATCTGTAATATAAAGGAGATAATATGGAAATTAAAGTGCTAATTTCAGTTGTTATGGGAATCAGACCACAGTATGGGGATTAAGAAACAAAAGAACAGAAAACACATACACACACACACACACACACACACACCACCTTCCCAGAGAGATTGCTTTGAGCCTGTGGATTTTTATGAACAATTTTCACAGCATTGAGTGGAAAAAAATCCCCTTTTATTGCTAAATTTCTTAACACCATAAGGTTTAGTGGTACTCACAGTAATTTGTGGTTCTATTCATGGGTTTCTTAACCAATAGACTATGAGAAATGTTGGAGGCAAGGTATATACTTTGAAGTCTGTCTTATTGTTAGATTTTTTTCACTAATAGTAAAAGCTACCATATGTTGACTACTAACCATGTGCCAGACACTGTGCCAAGTTTCCCACATATCCGATCTTATTTAATTCTTACCATAACCCTGCAAGATAAAAATTGTTATTCCCATTTTGGAGAAGATAAAACTGAGGCTTAAGAAGTTAAGTAACTGGCTCAAAGTTACTCACGGTAGGTTGTAAAGCTGGGGACTTGAACCTAGATCCATCTCTAAATGCTATGCTCTTAACCACTGTGTTATAATACCTATACCTGCCAAATGTTTTATTGAACTTTATGTAAGTTACATATGTGCTTTATGTGAAATAAAAATCCATGAAAATAAAAATATAGCTTTTTAGAGGAGTAAAGGCAAACAGATTTACATATGATAATTCAGGTTGCATAGGATACCTTGTTTGTAACTCAATTTTAGAATCACTATCTTAAATTGCTTACCCTGTGGTTTAAGCACAAATGTGTAAAACTTTCTTCTTTTTTTCTAAGTTAAAAATCACTTGTCCTGCAGTTTGAAGACAAGTGGACACGGGAAATAAACCTTGAAATATTAGATTCATGTATGGCTTGGTTTTGTCTTCAAATCACTGTTCTAATCACTTCTGACCATGAACCTTGTCAATTTGACATTTTGTTTATTTCAGAAAGAAATAACATAGACTGAAGTCATAATGTCAGGAGAGTGTATAAAAATCCTCCCCTACTCCATCTCATCCCAAGGAAAAGTGCAATAGTATTACCTTTCACAGATTAACTCCTTCAGTTCATAAGAGAAAAATATCCTAGGACTGCACTCTCCAAGATGGTAACATTAGCCTCACATAGCTATTGAAATACAGCTAATCTGAACTGATATGTGCTCAAAAGTGCAAAATCCACACCATGTTTTGAAGACTTATAACAAAAAAGAACATAAAATATCTCAATCATTTGTATTGGTTACATGTTGAAATGATAGATAATACTTTAGAAACAGTGAGTCAAATAAAATAGATTATTAAAATTAATTTCACTTACTTCTTTTTCCATTTTTAATGTGAATACTGAACAAGTGAAAATTGCCTATGGAGCTCACAGTATTTTTCTGCTTGATAGTGCTGTTCTACAGTCCTATATTTAGCATATTTATTTTGAAACCCATTTTGGAGGTTAATGAGGGAAGAATTCACACCTTCAGATACACAAAGAGAGCTTGTATAATGCTCCAATTCTGATATAGTGTAAAATCAATACCAGATCCTCATCTAATTGCTGAGGATAATAAACTCATCCTTAAGTTCCACAAAGCCAGATACCTTCTTGGAAACCCATGTGAATTATGGAAGGCATCTAGGCATTGCAGTTAGGCAGGCTTGATTTGAAGTATTGAATAGTCATATGACCTCGGGCATTAGCCACCTCTGTGTATCACTGTATGTCTTCCTAGCCCCACCTTTTGCTACAGCCACTGCCATCCCGGCCATTTCTGCACAGGCTTCAACCAGCTTTGCACCGATCAAATAGGTTAGTGCCTGCCTGACTCCATTTATATTTCTAGCTTCCTACCCTAGAGTTTAGACATGGGGTGTCCATGGGAACACTTTTGGCATTTGTACATGCAAATCTCAACGTGCAAGACAGTAAGCAGCTGTGGGGCCACCTTGACCAGTCAGAGGTAGAAGACTAAAGATCAATGCTTCTCCCTTTTCTAACCCAGGTGCACAGTTATGTGCCACATATCACAAGCCTCCTAAGAAGGGATGAAGCTCTGTCACCTTCAGAAGTGGGCAGCTTTATAATGCATCCATGTACTGGCTTTTCCTTCTTCCTGGTTCCTTTCCCTTTGTCCTGCTCCCTGGATCACATCCCAAATAAACTACTTGCACACAAACCTTGTGTGTCAGGCTTTGCTTTAGGGGGACTTAGGCTGATGTACTTTGGGAAAGTGCACCTTGGGAAATTAGGATATCAATTTTCTCGTATGTAATTGGGGATAATAATATTTATTTTGAATAATTGTGGGAATTAGAGATAATGTATAAAGCACCTAGCAGAAATCTTTGGTATCCATTATTATTGTCTCCCTTGACATTTGTTAGGGTAAAATTTCACATCAATGGCAAAATAGGGCCCTATATAGATGTTCTTTCACGTGAGCCTTAGGAATGGCAGGGATTTTGAAGAGTTTTCTGATGGGAGTCTCTGCTTTACATTGAAAGATAACCTAAGTGGATTAGAAGTAGAAATATATTCTTAAGGTAAAAAGATATGCTTGGGAAACTCCTCCATGTGGAAATGAAAGGGATAAGGAAATGATGACTTCATGGGACATGGCTCTGATCTGGGGTCTATCACCCTCCCCTTCTGTCTCTGAAGTATGAATGTGGGAAATATAAGCACAGGAGAGATCATACACTCCCAATGGGTTTAGAGAAAAAAGCTGCTCTTGCTAGTTTGTTTTTAAAAAGTGTGAGAGCTTAATGCACGTTAAATATAAATATCAGATATTTTTTGTATCAATATACCTAATTTTTATGTGTGGCCCCCAACTACTGATATTGGAAAATTAGTGTTAGTCAGTTCCAGGGAAACTCAGTTGATTTGGTGTTTCCTGTTTCCTTTTCTCCTTGATGTTATATCTAAGTTTATCGGGGGAAAGGAAAGAGAGCCAGGCGTTAAATATCACAAAGTCACTGGAGTCAGGAGAAAAGAGGATGTCTTGTGCTTGGATGTCACATTTCCATGCTGGCAGCTGCTGACATGTACATAGGCGTCCCTGGTACCTAGTTTTTCATTCTTACCCGCTGGTACACTGTATAAATCTCCTGCTGTATTTTCCTGAGTTTGATATTATAAACTCTCTGGGTCCTTCAATATTTCATGCTCTGGCTCTGCTATTCTCAACTTCATGAGGAAAAACATTTTCTTATTCCCTGTGATGCCTTGGGCATTCTGTGACGTTGTGCCAGGCATCACATACAGCGGTGGTAGTAAGAATAATGACCTCCTGAAGATGCCTATGTCCTGATCCCTAGAATCTGTGAATATGCTATGCTTCATGGCAGAAGGAAATTAAAGTTGCACATAGAATTAAGGTATTTAATCACTTGACCTTAAAACAGGAAGATCATCCTGGATTATCCAGTGGGCCTCATGTAATCACAAAAGCACTTAAAAGTGGAAGAGGGAAGCAGAAAAGTCAATGGTACAGTGATTCCGTGTCAGAAAGACTTGGCTGGTTATGGTTGACTTTGAAGATGGAAAGAGGACGACATGAGCAAAGAAATATGGAAACCACTAGAAGCTGGAGAAGGCAAGAAAACAAATTGTCCCCTAGAACCTCCAGAAAGGAATGTAATTCTGCCCATACCTTGATTTTAGCTCACTGAGACCCATTTTTGTCAACTCTGGACTGGGGAAAAACAATAACTCTGACCAGTTACATACTCTTTCAGATATACTAACTATGCCAAGACCCCTGCAAAATCCTTTTTAGCTGTATTTTCCTCCCCTAAGTCAGAAAGTTTGGAATGCTCTAGCTGCTGCTTGGATAGGAGAAGTGTCCAGAAATAAAAAAAAAAAAAAAAAAAAAAAAGCAAAACAAAAAAGATCCTCCAGTTAATAGATACACAATATTATTTTATTATATCAGCCAGTTATTATTTAAAGTACTGTTTTGATTGAATTCAATGATTTTCATTTTGAATATGGATTGTATGCGTGTACGTGTGTTTCTATACAACACACAGAGGTGCAAATGTGCATATACTCATAAACAATGAAAGAAGGGGAGAGGAAGGGCAGGTAAGAGCAAGGCAGTGAAAAGAAGATAGAAGTCAGGAGGAACTAGAAAGATGACAGTTCAACAGGACAGAGAGAAAGAAACAAGTCAGTGAGTGAGGATCTGCTAAACAGCTGCCCAGAGACGCCTGCGCAAACCAGAACCAAACAACTCCTGGCTGAGGATAAGCAGGCTTCCCCAGGGTATCCTCTAGGAAATAGTGACTCCCTCTTCCCACCAATTCATATGAATGCCTTGATATTTATCTTTTTGCTCAGATTTTCTACCTGTCTTCATTAATTTATTTTCCATAGCTTTCTAATCTTTATTCCCGTTACTAAAATTTCCTAGGTATTCCACTGGAATTTTATAACAGTTGTCAACATTTAGGAAACATTTACATTTGTTGAACACCCCATATGTGCCAGGTGTAGTGTTAAGTAGACAGTGGAGATGAGACACATGCTAATTTACTAAGTCAAGTAAGCAATGATAATTGTTTTTCTTACTAAATTCCTGTAAAGGGCAGAAATAATAATATAAATAGTCAAAAGAGACATAGAACTATTTATCCCAGCATTTTTGCCACATTCAAAAAATTTATAGCTCTTTAATAAAGACAATTATAATTTATTAATGCAATGTGACATATAGGTGAAATGTCTGCATAAGGGTTTACAATTTATTCTATACAGAGTACTCTTACCAAATTTATGAGCTATTATTATTATCATTTTTCCAGTTGTGAAATAAAGAAAACTGAATCTCAAAGAAGTTAAATGTTTTGACCTGAGTCATTTGAAGCTGGGGCTTGAACCCAGGTCTTCAACTTCAAATTAGATGAGTATTTTACCATATCATGTACCAGATTACTAAATAAATGTGAATTTTATTATGTATTGTATTTTATATTTTTTATAAGATGTTGAATTTATGTACATAGTTCATTCAGTAGCCATTATGTGTTTGGTAGTAGATTTTACACAGACTGGAGCACTAGAACTAGTTTTAATGCAAAAGAGTTTACCTTTCCACATTTAATTGATAACAGATGCTCTTTCATTGGGTGGAAGGACAATTTCACAGTTTTCCTATGTAAAATCTTCCAGAGTGCAGAAGTGTGGATTGTCCTATGTCAAATAGTAAATTCCAAGCCTACTATTAAAAGACTAAAAATGTAAAAGCCATTGGTAAGATAGGGCCTGCGAGCAACCATTCTCAATGTCAGAAGTTTTCTAATTTGTCTTCATTGATTATATTGAAGAAAGAAAAATTTTATGAGAAAAAAAGTGTGTACTTAAAAACTTCTGCATAAGATTGACTGATAGATTCATAACATTAAAAACTGTAAATTTTAAGAAAATTCTTGGGGGGTGGAGCCAAGATGGCCAAATAGGAACAGCTCCAGTCTATAGCTCCCAGCGTGAGTGATGCAGAAGCCGGGTAATTTCTGCATTTCCAACTGAGGTACCGGGTTCATCTCACTGGGCAGTGCCAGACAGTGGGTGCGGGACAGTGGGTGCAGTACACGGTGCGTGAGCCAAGGCAGGGCGAGGCATCACCTCACCTGGGAAGCACAAGGGGTCAGAGAATTCCCTTTCCTAGTCAAAGAAAGGGATGACAGATGGAACCTGGAAAATCGGGTCACTCCTACCCTAGTACTGCGTTTTTCCAACCGGCTTCAAAAACAGCACAACAGGAGATTATATCCCGCACATGGCTCGGAGAGTCCTATGCCCACGGAGCCTCGCTTATTGCTAGCACAGCAGTCTGAGATCAAATTGCAAGGTGGCAGCTGGGGGAGGGGTGCCTGCCATTGCTCAGGCTTGAGTAGGTAAACAAAGTGGCCTGGAAGCTCAAACTGGGTGGAGCTCACCACAGCTCAAGGAGGCCTGCCTGCCTCTGTAGGCTCCACCTCTGGGGGCAGGGCACAGACTAACAAAAAGAGAGCAGTAACTTCTGCAGACTTAAATGTCCCTGTCTGACAGCTTTGAAGAGAGTAGTGGTTCTCCCAGCACGCAGCTTGAGATGTGAAAATGGGCAGACTGCCTCCTCAAGTGGGTCCCTGACCCCTGAGTAGCCTAACTAGGAGGCATCCCCCAGTAGGGGCGGACTGACACCTCACACGGCCGGGTACTCCTCTGAGACAAAACTTCCAGAGGAATGATCAGGCAGCAGCATCTGCGGTTCACCAATATCCGCTGTTCTGCTGCCACCGCTGCTGATACCCAGGCAAACAGGATCCGGAGTGGACCTCCAGTAAACTCCAACAGACCTGCAGCTGAGGGTCCTGACTGTTAGAAGGACAACTAACAAACAGAAAGGACATCCACACCAAAAACCCAGCTGTACGTCACCATCATCGAAGATCGAAGGTAGATAAAACCACAAAGATGGGAAAAAAACAGAGCAGAAAAACTGGAAACTCTAAAAATCAGAGCACCTCTCCTCCTCCAAAGGAATGCAGCTCCTCACCAGCAACGGAACAAAGCTGGATGGAGAATGACTTTGACGAGTTGAGAGGGGATGGCTTCAGAAGATCAAACTACTCTGAGGTAAAGGAGGTACTCTGAGCTAAAGGAGGAAGTTCAAACCAATGGCAAAGAAGTTAAAAACTTTGAAAAAAAAATAGATGAATGGATAACTAGAATAATCAATGCAGAGAAGTCCTTAAAGGACCTGATGGAGCTGAAAACCATGGCACGAGGACTACGTGATGAATGCACAAGCCTCAGTAACCAATGCAATCAACTGGAAGAAAGAGTATCAGCGATGGAAGATGAAATGAATGAAATGAAGCGTGAAGAGAAGTTTAGAGAAAAAAGAATAAAAAGAAACAAACAAAGCCTCCAAAAAATATGGGACTATGTGAAAAGACCAAATCTACGTCTCATTGGTGTACCTGAAAGTGAGGGGGAGGCTGGAACCAAGTTGGAAAACATTCTGCAGGATATTATCCAGGAGAAGTTCTCCAATCTAGGAAGGCAGGCCAACATTCAAATTCAGGAAATACAGAGAACACCACAAAGATACTCCTTGAGAAGAGCAACTCCAAGACACATAATTGTCAGATTCACCAAAGTTGAAATGAAGGAAAAAATGTTAAGGGCAGCCACAGAGAAAGGTCGGGTTACCCACAAAGGGAAGCCCATCAGGCTAACAGCTGATCTCTTGGCAGAAACTCTACAAGCCAGAAGAGAGTGGGGGCCAATATTCAACATTCTTAAAGAAAAGAATTTTCAACCCAGAATTTCATATCCAGCCAAACTAAGCTTCATAAGTGAAGGAGAAATAAAATACTTTACAGACAAGCAAATGCTGAGAGATTTTGTCACCACCAGGCCTGCCCTAAAAGAGCTCCTGAAGGAAGCACTAAACATGGAAAGGAACAACTGGTACCAGCCACTGCAAAAACATGCCAAATTGTAAAGACCATCAAAGCTAGGAAGAAACTGCATCAACTAACAAGCAAAATAACCAGCTAACATCATAATGACAGGATCAAATTCACACATAACAATACTAACCTTAAATGTAAATGGGCTAAATGCTCCAATTAAAAGGCACAGACTGGCAAATTGGATAAAGAGTCAAGACCCATCAGTGTGCTGTATTCAGGAAACCCATCTCACGTGCAGAGACACACATAGGCTCAAAATAAAGGGATGGAGGAAGATCTACCAAGCAAATGGAAAACAAAAAAGGCAGGGGTTGCAATCCTAGTCTTGGATAAAAAAGACTTTAAACCAACACAGATCAAAAGAGAAAAGAACGCCATTACATAATGGTAAAGGGATCAATTCAACAAGAAGAACTAACTATCCTAAATATATATGCACCCAATACAGGAGCACCCAGATTCATAAAGCAAGTCCTTAGTGACCTACAAAGAGACTTAGACTCCCACACAATAATAATGGGAGACTTTAACACCCCACTGTCAACATTAGACAGATCAATGAGACAGAAAGTTAACAAGGATATCCAGGAATTGAACTCAGCTCTGCACCAAGTGGACCTAATAGACATCTACAGAACTCTCCACCCCAAATCAACAGAATATACATTTTTTTCAGCACCACACCACACCTATTCCAAAATTGACCACATAGTTGGATGTAAAGCACTCCTCAGCAAATGTAAAATAACAGAAATTATAACAAACTGTCTCTCAGACCACAGTGCAATCAAACTAGAACTCAGGATTAAGAAACTCACTCAAAAGCACTCAACTACATGGAAACTGAACAACCTGCTCCTGAATGACTACTGGGTACATAACGAAATGAAGGCAGAAATAAAGACATTCTTTGAAACAAATGAGAACAAAAACACAACATACCAGAATCTGTGGGACACATTCAAAGCAGTGTGTAGAGGAATGGCCATACTGCCCAAGGTAATTTACAGATTCAATGCCATCCCCATCAAGCTACCAATGACTTTCTTCACAGAATTGGAAAAAACTACTTTAAAGTTCATATGGAACCAAAAAAGAGCCCATATTGCCAAGTCAATCCTAAGCCAAAAGAACAAAGCTGGAGGCATCACGCTACCTGACTTCAAACTATACTACCAGTATAGCAGTAAATGCCCACAAGAGAAAGCAGGAAAGATCTAAAATTGACATCCTAACATCAGAATTAAAAGAACTAAAGAAACAAGAGCAAACACATTCAAAAGCTAGCAGAAGGCAAGAAATAACTAAGATCAGAGCGGAACTGAAGGAAATAGAGACACAAAAAACCCTTCAAAAAATCAATGAATCCAGGACTGGTTTTTTGAAAAGATCAACAAAATTGATAGATCGCTAGCAAGCCTAATAACGAAGAAAAGAGAGAAGAATCAAATAGACGCAATAAGAAATGACAAAGGGGATATCACCACCGATCCCACAGAAATACAAACTACCATCAGAGAATGCTATAAACACCTCTACACAAATGAACTAGAAAATCTAGAAGAAATGGATAAATTCCTCGACACATACACTCTCCCAAGTCTAAACCAGGAAGAAGTTGAATCTCTGAATAGACCAATAACAGGCTCTGAAATTGAGGCAATAATTAATAGCTTACCAACCAAAAAAAGTCCAGGACCAGATGGATTCACAGCCGAATTCTACCAGAGGTACAATGAGGAGCTGGTACCATTCCTTCTGAAATTATTCCAATCAACAGAAAAAGAGGGAATCCTCCCTAACTCATTTTATGAGGCCAGCATCATCCTGACACCAAAGCCTGGCAGAGACATAACAAAAAAGAGAATTTTAGACCAATATCCTTGATGAACATTGATGCAAAAATCCTCAATAAAATACTGACAAACCGAATCCAGCAACACATCAAAAAGCTTATCCACCATGATCAAGTGGGCTTCATCCCTGGGATGCAAGGCTGGTTCAACATACAAAAATCAATAAACGTAATCCAGCATATAAACAGAACCAAAGACAAAAACCACATGATTATCTCAATAGATGCAGAAAAGGCCTTTGACAAAATTCAACAACCTTCATGCTAAAAACTCTCAACCAATTAGGTATTGATGGGACATATCTCAAAATAATAAGAGCTATCTGTGACAAACCCACAGCCAATATCATACTGAATGGACAAAAACTGGAAGCATTCCTTTTGAAAACGGGCACAAGACAGGGATGCCCTCTCTCACCACTCCTATTCAACATAGTGTTGGAAGTTCTGGCCAGGGCAATCAGGCAGAAGAAGGGAATAAAGGGCATTCAATTAGGAAAAGAGGAAGTCAAATTGTCCCTGTTTGCAGATGACATGATTGTATGTCTAGAAAACCCCATCGTCTCAGCCCAAAATCTCCTTAAGCTGATAAGCAACTTCAGCAAAGTCTCAGGATACAAAATCAATGTGCAAAAATCACAAGCATTCTTTTATACCAATAACAGACAAACAGAGAGCCAAATCATGAGTGAACTCCCATTCACAATTTCTTCAAAGAGAATAAAATACCTAGGAATCCAACTTACAAGGGATGTGAAGGACCTTTTCAAGGAGAACTACAAACCACTGCCCAAGGAAATAAAAGAGGATACAAACAAATGGAAGAACATTCCATGCTCATTGGTAGGAAGAATCAATATCGTGAAAATGGCCATACTGCCCAAGGTAATTTATAGATTCAATGCCATCCCCATCAAGCTACCAATGACTTTCTTCACAGAATTGGAAAAAACTACTTTAAAGTTCATATGGAACCAAAAAAGAGCCCATATTGCCAAGTCAATTCTAAGCCAAAAGAACAAAGCTGGAGGCATCACGCTACCTGACTTCAAACTATACTACCAGGCTACAGTAACCAAAACAGCATGGTACTTGTACCAAAACAGATATATAGACCAATGGAACAGAACAGAGCCCTCAGAAATAATGCCGCTTATCTACAACTATCTGATTTTTGAGAAACCTGACAACAACAAGCCATGGGGAAAGGATTCCCTATTTAATAAATAGTGCTGGGAAAACTGGCTAGCCATATGTAGAAAGCTGAAACTGGATCCTTTCCTTACACCTTATACAAAAATTAATTCACGATGGATTAAAGACTTAAATGTTAGACCTAAAACCATAAAAACCCTAGAAGAAAACCTAGGCAATACCATTCAGGACATAGGCATGGGCAAGGACTTCATGACTAAAACACCAAAAGCAATGGCAACAAAAGCCAAAATTGACAAATGGGATCTAATTAAACTAAAGAGCTTCTGCACAGCAAAAGAAACCACTATCAGAGTGAACAGGCAACCTACAGAATGGGAGAACATTTTTGCAACCTACTCATCTGACAACGGGCTAATATCAAGAATCTACAATGAACTCAAACAAATTTATAAGAAAAAAACAAACAACCCCATCAAAAAGTGGGTGAAGGATGTGAACAGACACTTCTCAAAAGAAGACATTTATGCAGCCAAAAAACACATGAAAAATTGCTCATCATCACTGGCCATCAGAGAAATGCAAATCAGAACCACAATGAGATACCATCTCACACCAGTTAGAATGGCAATCATTAAAAAGTTCAGGAAACAACAGGTGCTGGAGAGGATGTGGAGAAATAGGAACACTTTTACACTGTTGGTGGGACTGTAAACTAGTTCAACCATTGTGGAAGTCGGTGTGGCGATTCCTCAGAGATCTAGAACTAGAAATACCATTTGACCCAGCCATCCCATTACTGGGTATATACCCAAAGGATTATAAATCATGCTGCTATAAAGACACATGCACACGTATGTTTATAGCGGCACTATTCACAATAGCAAATACTTGGAACCAACCCAAATGTCCAACAAAGATAGACTGGATTAAGAAAATGTGACACATATACACCATGGAGTACTATGCAGCCATAAAAAATGATGAGTTCATGTCCTTTGTAGGGACATGGATGAAGCTGGAAACCATCATTCTCAGCAAACTATCGCAAGGACAGAAAACCAAACACTGCATGTTCTCACTCATAGGTGGGAATTGAACAATGAGAACACTTGGACACAGGAAGGGGAACATCACACACCGGGGACTGTTGTGGGTTGGGGGAGGGGGGAGGGATAGCATTAGGAGATATACCTAATGCTAAATGACGAGTTACTGGGTGCAGCACACAAACATGGCACATGTATACATGTGTAACAAATCTGCACATTGTGCACATGTACCCTAAAACTTAAAGTATAATAATAAAAAAAACTGTAAATTTTAAAATGTAAAATCTTTTCCAAAAATTTAAATTTTACTCTGAGATGAGTTCTCAACACTGGTCATCTGCAGACATCTTCTGACCCTGCTGAGGGAAGTGTTATGCCTGTGATGTTTTCCTCCCTGGAGAACTATTGGAAAACCCCTACTTTGTCAGTTACTAGATCTAGGTCTTAGTCTAATCTCAGTCCCAATTTAGCCATGTGACTATGAATGAATTACTTAATGTGTCTGGGACTCAGTTTCTTTATCTAGAATTTAATTCATTGAGAACATATTTATTGAGCCTTTGAATGACTCTCATTGAGCTCTTACTATGTACCAGAATATTCTAAGTGCTTGATATATGTATTTTTTGATTTCCAAAACACTGTGAGTTATGAGCTGTTATTATCATTTCAAATTTACAGATGAGGAAACTGATGCCCAGAAAGATTAAGTCACTTGCCCAAACTCACACAGCTAGTAGAAGTGCTACAACTAAGACTTGAACCTAAGAAGTTCAGCTCCAGCATTTGTTCAGTTAACCATCTCATTACATGTCAGTTAGGGTGGGTACAGCTGCAAAAAATAGGAAACTCAGCCAGAAGAAAGTTTACAATTAGAATATTTATTATCTTACAAGGTTGAGATTCCAAAGGCTGGTGGTACCAGGGTTGACTTAATTGTTCCATGATATATCATCAAGGACCTGGACTATTCCCTGTCTTCCACTCTGCTTCCCTCAGCATGTTGGCTTTTGTCTCCCAAGCTTGACTCTTTCTGCTCAAAGGATAGCTGGTGTAACTGTAGGCACCACAAACTATTTTTATTGGGGAGGAAATCTTCCCCAGAAGCCTCCAAGAGACTGGTCAAAACTGGGTTATATGTCCATCGTTAAGCCAGTCACTAACAAAGGAGAATGAGATTATAATTTTGCTTACACCATTTAGGGTTAACCCTTGGGTCTTGGGCAGTCCCTGTCTTTATTGAGCACTTTTTCTCTGTGAGGATTTTATGAGTAAGAAGGGGTGGGATGCTTGGCTATTGGGTAGGGATAGGACAGTGACTGCCACTGTGGTTAAAAGCCAATTCCCATGTTCATTGGATTTACTATATTCTCTCTTAGCTTCTTTCACCTCCTGGATCCAACAGTCACCAAGTCCTAATCAGACTATCCTCCAGATTTGCAAACATAGTATAGTTCTTCATTCACTAAAACATGAAGTCTAATCTTAAGAGAACACCGAAGGCCTGTCCTGCCTGGGTCTACAATCCCTTTACCTTTCTAGTAACAACAGTTTCGCCCCACCATGGTATATATAGCCAAAGTGGAGGAGAATTGCTTGCAGTTCCCTATGCACACAGAGATGCTGTATGTTCGTGTCTTCAATTCATACTGTTCCTTCTGCCTTGACTACCCTTCCTCTTTTGCCTCCCTGGGGAACTGCTACCTAATGGTATCGTGTACAATTTAGTGAGAGATAGAGACTTTGGGAACAGGACAATCCATGTGCAAAACAATTTTTTATCATCTGAGAGATAGGGTGGGGAAGTGGATCCAAAAGGAGGTTTTATAGTAGTCCCCTCCTCATCTGCAGTTTTGCTTTCCAAGGTTTTGGTTACATACCATCAACCATCAATCCAAAAATATTGAATGGAAAATTCCAGAAACAATCAATTCGTTAAGTTTTCAATTGTGTGCTGTTCAGAGTAGCATGATGAAATCTGTCCTGCTCCACCTTTCCTATAACATAAATCATGCCTTTGTTCAGTGAATCCATGCTGTAGATGCTGCCTATCCATTAGTCACTTAGTAGCCTGACTTGATTATCAGATGGACTTTTGCAGTATTGCAGTGTTTGTTTTCAAGTCACCTTTATTTTGCTCCATAGTGGCCCGAAAGCACAAGGGTAATGACCCTGGCAATTCAGCTTTGCCAAAGGGAAGCCATTAAGTGTTTCCTATAAGTGAAAAAGTGAAAGTTCTTGACTTAAGGAAAGAAAAAAAATTGTATGCTAAGGTTGCTAAGATGTACAGCAAGAATGAATCTCTTATCCGTAAAAAATTGTGAAGAAGGAAAAAAGAAATTTATTCCAGCTTTGTTATCACATCTCAAACTGCAAAAGTTACAGTTATGGTGTGGGAGAAGTATTTAGTTAATATAGAAAAGGCATTAAATTTGTGGGTGGAAGATATGAACAGAAATGTGTTCTGATTGACGGCAACGTGTTGTGCTAGAAAGCACTGGGCCTGTGTGAAGACTTAAGCAAGGGATCCCCTGAAATGAGTGACACCAAGCCATCTGCTGCAATTAAGAGATGGTTACACAGATTCAGTAATACAGAAGGCCAACTGGAGCCTCACACTACATCACAATGCCTACCTCATTCACCTCACATCATCTCATCACATCGGCATTGTATCAGCTCACATCATCACAAGAAGAAGGGTGGTACAGTACAGTAAGATATTTTGAGAGACAGACCACATTCACATAATGTTTTTTCACAATATGTTGTTAGAATTGTTCTATTTTATTATTGTGTTGTTAACCTCTAACTATACCTTATTTAAAAATTAAAATTTATCATAGGTGTATATGTATAGGAGAAAACATAGTATATACATCCAAAGTTTCAGGCACCCACTGGAGGCCTTGGAATGTATCCCTTAAGGATAAGGGGGACTACTGTGTATGAAGAAGAATTTGCTGAATTAAAACTGACAAGTAGGAGGAAAGTGTGAAATTTGGTTGTCTTGGAGGATGGTGAGGCCAAATAACCAAATAGAGAGTGGACATGGAGGAAGGTCAGTTCTACTACGCACGTCTTGCAACTGAAGTAATCGTGGGACCACTAGGAGGAAATTGTCCATCAAGAGCTGAATGAGAGAATGTGAAGCTCAGAAGATAAGTTTGACCTAATGATTTAGAAGTCATATGATATGGTTTGGCTGTGTCCCCACCCAAATCTCATCTTGAATTCTAGCTCCCATAATTCCCACGTGTCATGGGAGGAACCCGGTAGGACGTAATTGAATCATGGGGTTGGGTCTTTCCCATGCTGTTCTCATGATAGTAAATAAATCTCACGAGATCTGATGGTTTTATAAATGGGAGTTCTCCTGCATAAGCCCTCTTGCCTGCTGCCATTTAAGATGTGACTTGCTCCTCCTTGCCTTCCGCCATGATTGTGAGGCCTCCCCAGCCATGTAGAACTGTGAGTCAGTTAAACCTCTTTCTTGTATAATTACCCAGTCTCAGGTATGTCTTTATTAGCAGTGTGAGAACAGACTAATACATCATAGTACAGATATGATAGATGGAGACATTTTTCTGATTTTCTTCTCTTTACAGAGAGGATGACGAAAGTGGGCATGTGTGAGTTCATGGAACTAGGCCAGGACATAGAAACAGCCCTTAGCAGAAGCAATGGAACATGAATCATTGGACCAGAATGGAAACTAAGATTAGAGAATAACAAGGCCTGGTGGAAGAGTTAAGTCTAAAGTAGTTTATAAAAGTTGAGAAGATAATAGGTCATTGGATGTGAGATAAAAGTGAAAAAAAATTCAAGAAGGGTCTGAAATGAGTATTGAAAGATGAAGTGTGAAGTTAAATAAAAATTGGAGGGCTAAGAAATTGAAATAAAGGAAAAAGAGTTTATAACATCAGGCAGAGGTAGTCTGAGTGACGCTGGCTTGAAGACATGGCCGGCGCCCACTATAGAGCTTTGCCATTCTTGTTTGTGGGTGGATGGGTCAGGATTATTTCGAGGAGCAGAACTCATATAGATGCACAAGCAGGAACAATTTGGAAGTTACTCCTCAAAAGTTGATAGGATAAAAAGAGAAAAAGAAAGAATACAAAAACCTGATGAACAACACACTTACAAGGTAGGCAAAAGAAGAAAAACCACAAAATATCCTAAAACAGGTCAATCACCACGTAAGAGAAAAAAGGTGGAGGGAAAGAATAAGATAGTATCTATGATCTCCTCTGGCTCTGATATTGTATGATTCTTACCTAGAAAGAGTTCAGAAAAAAAAGATTTAATTCATCTAATCCACTTATTAATTTACAGTTATCAGTAATGGATTTGGGGAGAGCAGGCATAGAGACATAATACTCCCTTTTGAAACCAAGAAAGAAATATGATCCGTAATTCTGAGCTTTTATGTAAAACAAAAATATCCTCAAATTTAGTATTTCTTCCCTGCTTCTCCAATGAGGGATAGCATGACTGCTTGTTCTCCAGTGATAGTAAATAAAATGCTGGAATTCAGGGACTCCAGTTAGCAGCTCTAACTGCTTGTCTGCTTCTTCTGTAGGAAGGGAATTGGTGACATCTGTCTCAGTGAGCATCTGGTGACAGCCCAAGAACACACAGGCACTGAGAGGGACCACATCCTTCTGAATCCCTTCGGATTGAAGAGCTTGCCTCTGAAGGCCTTGGGAGTCAGAATCAGCTTGGAAGATTTTTATGAGGTAAAATGGCAGGCAAGTTTGGATGAATTAAAAGAAAGAGAATTTCACATGCCATGAAAACTTTTCTTTAAAATAACATATGATTTCATCATATGACATACCGTTACATCCTGGTTTGATTCACAAACTTTGAAGAATAAGCTAACAGAGGGAGTGGCATAAATTTCTGGAAAAAGCTTCCCTGATTCCTCTCTGGCAGGGCTGCCTTACGACTTAGGCGGACCCCAGAAACATCTGCCTTCATGGGCCCCTTCTGCCATTAAAAAAATACAAAAATTATATTTTACAGCTGTGTTAGTATAAAGGCAAATCTAATACAGGCTGGGTTGATTACTACATATTCATTATTATTAGTGTCATTGTTTTTCTTCTGTGAGAGAAATAACAAAAGATGTTTGTGGATGCCTAAAAGTATTGGTGCTGGCCTGCTGTGACTGTTTGGCCCCTGGGTGCCAGCCCGGTTGCTAGGAACACCTTTCTGCTTTTCCTGACCATGCTTGAGTCCCACTGCCAGACCCTGTTTCTCCATGGAGCCCTGCTTGACTGATCCTGCCTGTGGGAACGCCTTCAGTATTTATTGTCTGTCTGATTCATTATGCAATTAGTATAGTCTGTGATCTATTAGCATTTATCTTTTATGTATGAGTCCTTTTATCCCAAATAAATTTTAAGTTGTTTGAGCCCAGGGACCATGGCTTATGCCCCTTCTTCTCCTTGGTATTTACCACATTCAGTGATAGCTGCCATTTATTGAGCACATGCCATGTGCCAGGCATAGTTCTGCTTTTATTCTCACTTTCCAGAAAAAATGCAGCTAATGGAAGAAAAGAAGCTTGCTCCAGGTCTCCCATCCAGACCCAGAATGTCAATCTAAGTTTCTCTGGTTCTGAAGTCAACCTTTTTTCTACTCAATAATCTCCACATGTGGGTTGTGGTGATGATGACGAAGATGAATGGGGGTGGGGAGAAGGGAAATAATATGAAATCAGTGTAAAATCTCAACAGGTACTTAAATTCTGTATAGTAAAGCAAATTTAAAGCGCAACTTGTTCAGCTCTAACAATTTTTTTCATAACTTACTTGAAATCTTTATTCTAAGTGTTTTTGATAAGAGGTATTCATTTACCACAGTGACAACAATGGGATAAGTCACTTGTCTTTGCCATAAGGAAATCCCTCATTTCAATATCTTGAAGTGAACGTTTCAATATCTTGTCTCCTTCCTTTATTTTTTAAAAAGGGAGACTAGAAATAAAAGTAATTTCTTCCCAAGGACAATATGATCAGGTACTAATTCTTCCTTTAATACGTCATAATCGCACCCCATGTTTGAACGAATGTTGGGTGATGTCAGAGTTAAACCCAAAACATCTATTCAAGTAATTCCAAATTTGAAGCAATCAAACATCAGTATGTTCATATCTTATCTGCTTTCATTATAATTCATGGAGAGGCCTATGATCTTGCCATTTTGTCATGATGCCATATAGTAGCCAATGAATACTAAATTGTATGCTTCTTAGCTATTTTTCTACCAGTTTCAAGTGGGAACAGATTTCACCCATGTGCTGCAGTTTGTCCATTTAAAATCTTACCTGCCTAGAATGTGTGAAATCACAGAAACCCAGAAGAGAACACTATTTTTACATACGCAAAGTTTGGTGTCATAGAAAGAGGATCCAAGTACATTTGGCCTTGGATCCTTCCTCTACCACTTAACGCTGGTGTGGCCTCAGGAGTGTCACTTGATTCCTTTTGTTCATAAATAAAGTAGTGATAAAAGTGTTTACCTTTACATGTTAATTGTAAGGCTAGGAGATTTGCTATGGAAAATACTTTGCCCAGTCTTTAGCATGTAGTAGGTGCTTACTAAATGCTAGTTCATTAATATCATTGCTATTATCATTACCGTCTCTGAATGGTGCCAAAGGACTAGTTAGAAAAGTTAAGATAAAAACAGCTCTTGAATTTATTCACTTGGGCCTTGATATAGACTGGGCCTTTTATGTTGCCAAAATAGCCAGGGAAATATAAGTGTAAAGTCACATTAAAATGTTTCATGCAGGGAAAAATAAGTGGTCTCCTAACTTGATTTTGCTCATTTATTTTTCCAGCAAGCATTAAACCATAATCAGGCCCTTACAACTGGAAACATCACATAGCAATTAGAGTTTCACATGTCACAACTGAGGTCTTTGGGGAAAGAGATGCTACTGACATACCAGCCCATTCTGTCCTTTGCAACCTAATGTCCCCGTTGTTACAACCAGCATTTTGTAATACACTTTTACTATCCTGAAATGAAACTCATAGATAAAATAACCTATCTTCTCATTGGGTTTTTTTTTTAAAAATGCCCTAAGTATCTATCATTAGAGGAAAAATAAAAGGAAAGTAATATACAATTTAAAATAATCTAAAATGCTATGGCACAGCTACATTGGGGAACTTAATAAAGTTGTCAGACACTTTTGCTTAAAAATAATATCACCTTGACTGCAATATCTACAAATACAGATTGACACAGATGGCTGAACTGGCAACTCAGACACCAAGAGCTATATTGCATCTTTGATGCTATTTTCTAGAATGGTGAATGACTCTTGATAAGTTCCAAACACAGCAAAGCATGATCTTTCCTTAATTTATGTAATTGTGTCCCTGGAAAATTTAGTGTGTATTAAAACTGTGCAAAAATATTTTGTGTTATATGTATATATGGAGTTAGGCTCTATGCCAAGACAGTTACAAAGAGGTTTTTCATTGACAAAAATGCCTGGAGGGACATCCCTAACTTGTCCAAACTTGAACTTGGGACAATTTTTCATTGTGTGCAATTGTCTTGCCCATTGCAGAACATCTAGCTCAGTGGCCCTTTATCATTTTAAGGCTAATAGTACTTACTAATTACTGGGACCAAGAAAATTCCACAAAAATTTTTCAAAACATCCCCTAGGGATGTCCTGCTTCTGTTGAGACTACCACTGTAGTCATACTAAGCACTTGCAATTCTCTCAACAGCCAGACTTTGCTTATTCTTTTTTTCTCTGCAGGAGATGCTCTTCCTCTACTTGGCCTTGCTATTAATGACTTAACCCTAAAGACCCACATCAGGTATCTCTAGTCTAGGAAGTCATCTGTAAAGCTCCAGTTGCCTTCCCTTTGTGTTCTCATAAGACCCTCTGCTTAAGGAATTTCGACTTTGATTGTACAGTATTATTTGTTTTCCTACATCATCTAAGAGCTCCTGAAGGCAGAATAAATCATTCAATTTATTTTTCTTTATCTTTATTTACTTATTTTTACCTCTTTAAATTTAAATTTATTGGTTTCAGCCTGCTAGCTTTGAAGAATACAAGAAGTTCGGGCGAGGAGGGGTTCCCTGCAGCACAGCACAGCTGCCTTGCCAGATCATGGCCAGACTGCTTCTTTAAGCGGTACCTCAATCTATTCCTCTTCAGTGGGCAAGTCCTCCCTGCAGGGGCTTCAGCCACACAAGCAAGGGTTCTACAGACAAAGTTCTGATCTCTCCCTGGAATGAAGCTCACAGGGGAAGAGCAGCTGTCATCTCTGCAGTTTGGTAAACTCAGCCATTCCAGCCTGCCAACTTTGGAAAATACAAACGATCCAGGCAAGGAAGGGTCTCCTGGCACCTACTTTACCAAAGGGCAGCCAGAGGGCTTCTTGGGGTGGGTCCCTGATCCCATTCCTCCCAAGTGGGCGGGACCTCCCAGCAGGGGTCTCCAGCCACCTCCTACAGGCATGTTCCCTCTGGCAACAGGTCAGTGCATCCCTGGGATGGGGCTTCCAGAGGAAGGAGCAGGCTGCCATCTTTGCTGTTTTGCAGGCTTCACTGGCGATATCTCCAGGTACAGGGAAAAACTGAAGCAACTAAGGTCTGGAGTGGACCCCCAGTAAACTGCAGCAGCCCTATGGAAGAATAGCATAACTTTTAAAAGAAAAACAAACAGAAAACAACAACAACATCAACAAAAAAGACCCCACAAAAACCCCAGTCAAAGGAGAGCAAACCTCAAAGATCAAAGGTAGATAAGCCCACAAAAATAAGAAAGAATCAATGCAGAAATCCTGAAAACTCAAAAAGCCAGAGTGCCTCTTCTCCTCCAAATGACAGCAACATCTCTCCAGTAAGGGCACAGAACTGAGCTAAGGCTGAGATGGCTGAACTGACAGAAGTAGGCTTTGAAAGGTGGGTAATGATGAACTTAGCTGAGCTAAAGGAGCATGTTGTAACCCAATGCAAAGAAACCAAAAATCATGAAAAACAATACAGGAGCTGATAGCCAGAATAGCCAGTTTAGAGCAGAACATAACCAACCTGATGGTGCTGAAAAACACAGCACAAGAACTTCACAATGGAATCACAGGTATCAATAGCAGAATAGGCCAAGCAGAGGGAAGAATCTCAGAGCTTGAAGACTATCTTTCTGAAATAAGACAGGCAGATAAGAAGAGAGAAAAAAGAAAGAAAAGGAATGAACAAAACCTATAAGAAATATGGAATTATGTAAAAAGACCAAACGTACTACTGATTGGGATATCTGAAAGAGATGGGGAGATAGAACCAAGTTGGAAAACATACTTCAGGATATCATCTAGAAGAACTTCCCCAACCTAACAAGACAGGCCAACATTCAAATTGAGGAAATGCAGAGAACCCCAGTACGATACTCCATGAGAAGATCAACCCCAAGACACAACATAATAAGATTCTCCAAGGTCAAAATGAAAGAAAAAATGTTAAGGGCAGCCAGAGAGAAAGGCCAGGTCACCTACAAAGGGAAACCTATCAAACTAACAGAAGACCTCTCAGTGGAAACCCTACAAGCCAGAAGAGACTGTGGCCAATCTTCAATTTTTTATTTTTTTTTAAGACAGAGGCTTGCTGTATTGCCCAGGCTGGAGTGCAGTGGCATGATTTCGGTTCACTGCCACCTCCACCCCCCAGGTTTAAGTAATTCTCCTGCTTCAGAGATCCATCATGTGCAAAGACACACATAAGCTCAAAATAAAGGGATGGAGGAAAATTTACCAAGCAAATGGAAAACAGAAAAAAGCAGGGGTTGCAATCCTAGTTTCTGAGAAGACAGACTTTAAACCAATAAAGATTTAAAAAGACAAAGAAGGACATTACATAATAGTAAAGGGTCAATTCAACAAGAAGAGCTAAGTATCCTAAATATATATGTACCCAATACAGGAGCACCCAGATTCATAAAGCATGTTTTCTTAGAGACCTACGAAGAGACATTAGGCATTAGACTCCCACACAATAATAATGGGACACCCCACTGTGAGAAAATAGACAGAAAATTAATAAAGATATTCAGGACCTGAACGCAGTTCTGGATCAAGAGGACCTCACAGATATCTACAGAACTCTCCACCCCAAAACAACAGAATATACATTCTTCTCATTGCCACATGGCACTAAGTCTAAAATTGATCACATTGGAAGTAAAACGGTCCTCAGCAAATGCAAAAGAACTGAAATCGTAACAGTCTCTCAGACCGATGCAATCAAATTAGAACTCAAGATTAAGAAATTCATTCAAAACCACACAACTACATGGAAATTGAACAACCTGCTCCTGAATGACTCTTGGGCAAATAATGAAATTAAGGCAGAAATCAGTAAGTTCTTTGAAACTAATAAGAACAGACAATGTACCAGAATCTCTGGGATGCTGCTAAAGCAGTGTAAAGAGGGAAACTTATAGCACTAAATGCCCACATCAAAAAGCTAGAAAGATTTCAACTTAACAGCTTAACATTTCAACTAAAATAACTAGAGAGCTAAGAGCAAACAAAACCCAAAACTAGCAGAAGACAAGAAATAACCACAGAGCTGAACTGAAGGAGATAAAGATGTGAAAAACCCTTCAAAAAATCAACAAATCCAGGAGCTGGTTTTTTGAAAAAAATTAATAAAATAGGCTGGGTGTGGTGGCTCACACCTGTAATCCCAGCACTCTGGGAGGCAGAAGCAGGCTGATCACCTGAGGTCAGGAGTTTGAGACCACCCTGGCCAAAGTGGTGAAATCCCGTGTCTACTAAAAGTACAAAAATTAGCTGGATGTAGTGGTGGGCACCTGTAATCCAAGCTACTCGGGAGGCTGAGGCAGGAGAATCACTTGAACCAGGGAGGTGGAGGTTGCAGTGAGCCAAGATTGTGCCATTGCACTCCAGCCTGGGTGACAAGAGCAAAACTCCATCAAAAAAAAAAAAAAAGACTGCTAGCTAGATTAATAAAAAAGAGAAAAATCAAATAAACACAATCAGAAATGATAAGGGGGATATCACTGCTGACTCCACAAAAATACATACAACCCTCAGAGAATACTATAAACCCCTCTATGCACATAAACTAGAAAATCTAGAAGAAATGCAGAGATTTCTGAACACATACACCCTCTCAAGACCAAACCACAAAGAAATTGAATTGCGAATAGACCAATAACAAATTCTGAAATTGAGGCAGTAATAAATAGCCTACCAATCAAAAAAAGGCCAGGACCAAATGGATTCACAGCCGAATTCTACCAGAGGTACAAAGAAGAGCTGGTACCATTTCTACTGACACCCTTCCAGAAAAATCAAAAAGGAGGGACTCCTTTCTAACTCATTCTATGAGGCCAGCATTATCCTTTTACTAAAACCTGGCAGAAATACAACAAAAAAAAGAAAACTTCAAGCCAATATTCTTGAACATCAATGCCAAAAATTCTCAATAAAATACTGGCAAACCAAATCCAACAGCACATCAAAAAGCTTATCTACCACAACCAAGTAGGCTTTATCCGTGGGATGCAAGGTTGGTTCAACATACGCAAATCAATAAATGTGATTCCATCACATTAGCAGAACTAAAGACAAAAACTACATGATTATCTCAATAGATGCAGAAAAGGCCTTTTGTAAAATTCCACATCTTTTCATATTAAAGACTCTAAATAAAGTAGGCACTGAAGAAACATACCTCAAAATAATAAAAGCCATATATGACAACCCCATAGCCAATATTATACTGAATGGGCAAAAGCTGGAAGTATTCTTTTTCAAAACTTGCACAGGACAAGGATGCCCTCTCTCACCACTGCTATTCAACATAGTATTGGAATTTCTGACCAGGGCAATCAGGCAAGAGAAAGAAATAAAGAGTATTCAAATAGGAAGAGAGGAAGTCAAATTGCCTTTGTTTGCAGCTGACAAAACCCTATATCTAGAAACCCTCCTCATCTCAGCCCCAAAGCTTCTTTAGTTGATAAGCAACTTCAACAAAGTCTCAAGATACAAAATCAATGTGCAAAAATTGTTAGCATTCCTATACACCAACAACAGACAAGCAGAGAGTGGAATCATAAATGAACTCCCATTCACAATTGCTACAAAAAGAATAAAGTACCTAGGAATACAGCTAACAAGGGAAGTGAAGGACCTCTTCAAGGAGAACTACAAAACATTGTTCAAAGAAATCAGAGAGGACACAAACAAATGGAAAAACATTCCAGGTTCACGGATAGGAAGAATAAATATTGTTAAAATTGCCATACTGCTCTAAGTAATTCGTAGATTCAATGCTATTCCTATTAAATTACCATTGACATTCTTCACAGAATTAGAAAAAACTATTTTAAAATTCATATGGAATAAGTAAAGAGCCTGAATAGCCATGACAAGCCTAAGCAAAAAGAACAAAACTGGAGGCATCATGATACCCAACTTCAAACTATACTACAAGTCTACAGTAACCAAAACAGCATGGTATGGGTACAAAAAGAGCATAGACCAATGTAACAGAATACAGAACTCAGAAGGAAGACCACACATCTACAACCATCTGATCTGCAACAAACCTGACAAAAACAAGCAATGGGAAAAAGATTCCCTGTTTAATAAATGGTGCTAGGAGAACTGGCTGGCCATATGCAGAAAATTGAAACTGGACCAATTGCTTACGCCATATACAAAAATTAACTCAAGATGAATTAAACACTTAAATGTAAAACTCAAAACTATAAGAACCCTAGAAGAAAATCTAGGTAATACCATTCAAGACATAGGCACAGCCAAAGATTTCATGATGAAGATGCCAAAAGCAATTGCAACAAAAGCAAAAATTGACAAATGTGATCTAATTAAACTAAAGAGCTTCTGCACAGCAAAAGAAACAACCATCAGAGTGAACAGACAACCTACAGAATGGGAGAAAATTTTTGTCGTCTATCTATCTGACAAAGGTCTAATATCCAGAGTCCACAAGGAACTTACAAGAATTACAAGAATTTACAAGAAAAAACAACCAACCTCATTAAAAAGTAGGTAAAGGACATTGACAGACACTTCTCAAAAGAAGACATACATGCGGCCAACAAACATGAAAAAAAGCTCAACATCACTAATCATTAGAGAAATGCAAATCAAAACCACAAGAAGATATCATCTCACGCCAGTCAGAATGGGTATTATTAAAAACTCAAAGAACAACAGATGCTGGTGAGGTTGTGGTGAAAAAGGAACACTTTTACACTGTTGGTGTGAGTGTAAATTAGTTCAATCATTGTGGAAGACAGTGTGGTAATTCATCAAAGACCTAGAGGCAGAAATACCATTTGACCCAGCAATCCCATTACTAGGTATATATCCAAAGGAATATAAATCATTTTATTATAAAGACACATACACATATGTGTTCACTGCAACACTGTTTACAATAGCAAAGACATGGAATCAACCCAAATGTCCACCAATAATAGACTGGGTAAAGAAAATGTGGTACATATGTATCATGGAATACTATGCAGCCATAAAAGAACAAGATCATGTCCTTTGTGGGGACATGGATAAAGTTGGACATCACTATCCTTAGGAACAGAAAACCAAACACCACATGTTGTCCCCTGTAAGTGGGAGCTGAATGATGAGAACACATGGACACATTGCAGAGGAGCAACACACACTGGAACCCATTTTTTTGAGGGGGCAGTGGAGGGAGGGAGAGCATCAGGAAGAATAGCTAATGGATGCTGGGCTTAATATCTAGGTGATGGGATGATCTGTGCAGCAAACTACCATGGCACACATTTACCTATGTAACAAACCTCCACATCTGGCACATGTACCCATGAACTTAAAAATAAACGTTGAAGAAAAAAAATTAAAATGTACCTCTTTATCGTTAGTGTGTGGCTCATGACTGTCACATGAGAAAGACAGATGGATGGGATGGATATTTGAAAAAATCAATAAATGACAATTTTTATCCCAAATATTAATTAAGTAGCTACTTTAAAATATATAATGTGACTGGCTCTCAGAGAGATAACTCAAAAGTGGATTCTGTTATCAAGATGTTGGTAGTTAAGGAGGGGACTTAGATCACTCATGGCCATTTTCAAAAAACAAGTATAAACCATAGCATGTTAATTAGATATGGGTTGAAAGTAATCTACATGGTGCCATGTATTTTATTTAGAATTGGTGGAGAAAAATGCCTTTGTAAAGCTTTGAGTTTAGGAATCATTAATGTTATTTCAGGTGGATTAGGTAGGTTATTCTGATATGGAGCAGAACAGCACAGGACTGTTTTTAAAGAGCAGTTTTCATACTTGGAGTATTTTAAAGTACTTTAAAGTGCTTTACAAAGTAATGAGTTAAACATTGGTAGTGAGAAACTGTGTATGCTAATGGAGAAACCCATTGTGCTCTTGACAGTAGCTCAAACAGGACTGTGGAAATTAGAAGCAGTTTTACTGATACTGGCCAGGATTTGGGATTAATCCTTGCTCCTTTTGAAAATTGCCATGGGATCTTTAAATTGCACTTGGATGGCCGCCGTGTTTAATAAGATTGTTTTCTAGACCTGAAACTCAACCAAAAAGTTTGTGCACAGACTTTCTACAAATAAAGCATATTTGGAGGTAGCAATTTTTTTCCATAATGAATTTGGATAATGATAGATTTTTATACAAGCAGCAGCAGGAATAAAAGAATCCCCATGACCCTTTGCCGGCTTTTAGAAGTAATCTCATTGGAGATTCTGAAATATTCAGATAAATGTGTTCCAATTTTGCCTTTGCTCTTCAGGGTTCTGGCTGGGACTAATATAAAGGTGCCAAAAATCTAATGAGGAAGCCTGTTCATGAACAATTTCCATACCACTTTTAACAGACTTGCAAGGTTAAGAAGGTCTGAATAAATATGCAAACTTTATGATATCCAATGGAATAATTTTTCCTGCCTTTGGCCTTTTAAAAATTTTGCACAAAATTCCATCCAAATTCTATCCAAATATAAGTGACAATTTAATTGGAAAGAGTGAAGCAATTTGAAGTTTAAAATTTATTTTAATATATTGTATCATCTATTAAGTTAATACAAAATGAAAGGTTAATACTACTATTAGTATGTTTGAGAAATCCCCACTATAAGCCTACAATGAAATCTACAACATAAATGATAGATATTAAAACTAATCATTTACTAAAATTCTTTAGCATTCTGTTTACATTTTGCTTGAGAACTATGTTACTATAATTCACTATTCATTCACCCAATAGAATTTGATTGGGACCGAGTGCTTCTAAGACAGAAATACAAGTTAAGAAAGGAATCTTGGTAAAGACCCGGAAAGCAGAAGTTTATTGAATCCAGATTTTAGAGTTAGCAATAGTGAGACTATATATTGTTCTGGAATTTAAATTAATCTCCAAACTCTCAGCCTTTACTTATGAACTCTGTCTTTTCACATCATACAGAGGTTTAATATGCTGAAATCATTACCTTGATGTCAGCTTCATTTCCACACCTTTAAAATCCCTGCAGAATACATTCATCAAGCCAACTTTCAAGGAAAAACAAGAAGGAACTTGGTGTATCAATGTTCATGTTACTTGCCCTACTGTATGCAAAACAAAACAATACATTTTTTATAAGTAAAGTTACATAAGCTTGACCACAGATGAGCTTGTCTAACCCATCATAAGCAACATAAGCAAAAGATTGAGCTTGACAGTGCTTAGGGCTCACAATGTGAGTTAGCCCCAGTGTGAGTTTTAGAAGTTGGGGATGGTGAAGGGGCAAGTGCTTCCCCCTTGTCAACATTTCAACGTAACCCCAAAACTTTTCAGAGGTGGAAGCCAGTAAGGAATTATAACTATTGCAAATGTAACAGACTTTTCAAGAACATGGGAAAAATCTGAAGGATAAGTATTATTTTAAAAGAATATACAATTCATATATTTTACTTGTAAAATTATTTATAAAAATTAAAAGTAAACTGTGAGGGCCATCCCATGGTAAAATCTACCTCTATGACATTCCCCTTGCCTGCAGTTTCAGATGTTGTAGTGATGATATGTCTTTCTCAAGGATTGTAATGATAACCCAAACTAAGGCAAAAGCTGCATATTAGAATAGCAGGAACTCTGATTTAGGACATAATTCAGTTTGCATAATCTTACTTCTGCCATGAACCCTGACTCCCCGTGAGATTATAAAGGCAAGCCTCACTCTGTCGTATTTGCCACAGTATTCTCAGTGCCTCATGCATCAAGTATGGGTGCCCCTTAAATATTTTTTGAATGAATAAGTAACAATATTTTGGCTTTGACTTCTGTCTTGATCTCAACCATTTCATTTGTAAAATAAGTGGGTTAGGCTAGATGATCTTCATGTCCCCTTCCAGTCTAGGACACTGTTTCTTAACTACCAGCCCTTGTTAACAATACAGATTTCAGGACCAAAATCAAAGTCTCTGGGTATGGGGCCTCGGCAATTGCCCTTTTAATGCTTCACAGATGCTTCTTTTGTACAAGAAATTTGTTCTAGGACCATACAAGTATCTTAAAATAAGTTTAGAAGTAGAAATTTTGACCACATCAAAGTACTTATATATAAAGAGCAAGTAGATAGTGAAGGTGACCATCTTGATAATTTGGTTCTCTAATTCCCCATACTCTAAGTTAACTTAGAGATTATGAAATTTTTGTAAGGCCTTTCTACCCAGAGAATTTCCTTCATTCTTGATGGAGGTGGACAAAGATATAGTATTTCCAGATTTGGTTGAAAAGCTATAACTTTTAAATAAAGCACTCTATTCTTTCTTTCTTCATGAAGATATAATTTTCAAGCTGTTAATCTTTCTATATACAAATATATCACTAAACTAGGTTTTGAAATATTATATTATAAACACAGAAAAATCTCTTTAACTGACAGACCAAAATGTAATTGGCTTTCTTAATATTCAAACACATCAATCTTTTAAAATGTTAATTGACATCTACTTTCCTGGATAAGTGTTTTCTTTTATAAAAGTGTAATTTTAAAAATCCTAAATTTAAAAGTTGGCATTGGTAGGTATAAATTTTTCATATTGACAACAGAAAAGACAACTTTTTCTACTCAAATTCCTACTAGCCACAGAAAATACCAACAAAACATGATTAATAAAACAACCTTAAGTCTTTTCATGGACATTCCCAAAAACCAAAACTAACAGTTGGGTTTAGGATGCTCAATTGCTTCTTTGTTCTTCCAAACTTCATATTCTTGATGAGGTGTAGATTGATATGACTCAAGAGAAGCCAAAGCAAAGATATTTGGTTTATGTATCTGAACTCTAGTGAAAGCCAAATAGGTAGGCTTTTAAGGTAGACTGAGAGGCCAGATTTTCAGACATCACTCAAGCAGAACTCGTGCTGGGCTCCCTCTCATTTCAATGAGTTGTCCAAACCAAACACAGCCAGTCAATTCCAGTTTTTTCCAACAGTTTGCATAGTTTCCAACTGCGGAAAGGGAGAGACAATTTTCGTGATTCCATGTCAGATGTCAGGCCTGCTGACCTTCAAGGAAAGCTGAGCTTGACAATGGTGAACATTGCCCAGAGTACACAAAGTTAAAATATTTGTTCCTTTGCCAGAAATACAGATGGATGTAAAAATAGGAACATTTTAAGGTTTGAATTTAAACAGTGTTCTTTAAAGAACACATTATTTTGAATTTTTTTTTATTCCAGAGCTATCATATATTTTAATTTAGGTGCAAAGAGTATTACACTTTGATTTCCAGTACATATTGTTACACTAAAAAGCAAAGCACAAAAGAATATCTATAATATGCTACTCTTCAAATAAGAAAAAAAGAAATTTGAAAAAATATCAACTTCTTTGTGTAGAAGAGATACAGAGAGGGTAAAGCAGAAACTAAAGAGATTGGTTACGTGATGGAGTAAGATGAGAAAAGGATGGAAAGAATGGAGGAATCAAAACAGGTTAGCAGGGATGAGGAGGGCATGACATTTTTCTAAGTATATATATTTAAGAGCTCTTACCCTTAGAATCATAGTAATGTTTCATGTATCCATCACATACCCAAAATAATAAACAATAACCAAGCAGGATCCAGGGGGAGCCCAAACTGGAGCAGAAACAAGAACACATGATCTGCCCATAGTGCAAATAAATAATATAACCATATTCAAGGGAATGGGGAAGAAAAGAACTAGGTTTGGAGAACACTGTCTTGATGGATATTGTAAGGCTAAAGACACAAAGAACTATTATGCATAAATCGTATTTATGCATGCATAAATCGTATTTATGCATGCATAAATCCTGTAATATTACAAGTAAATGTGTTTCTCAAAGGTTTATGGTTTGACAATTCTTAAACAATGGGTATGCTAAAATTGAACAAATAGGTAAATATACTGAAGATAATAAGAAATGGGTTTCTCACTGCCAGGGAAAGAATTTAAAAATAAGGAAAGAGTAAAAACTAAAGCAGTAGTCCGCAACCATTTTGGCACCAGGGACCGGTTTCGTGGAAGACAGTTTTTCCATGAATGGGGTGGGGTAAGCAGTTGGTTTTGGGATGAAACTGTCCCAGCTCAGATCATCAGGCATTAGATTCCCATAAGGAGCGCACAACCTAGATCCCTCACATGTGCAGTTCACAATAGGGTTCGTGCTGCTATGAGAAGCTAATGCCACCCCTAATCTGACAGGACGTGGAGCTCAGGTGGTAATGCTCCCTCACCTCCTGCTGTGCAGCTCAGTTCCTAACAGGCCATGGACAGGGTACCAATCAAAGGCCCAGGGGTTGGGGAGCCCTGGACTACAGAGAACACTGTAGTGTTGTACTGGAATCTGATGTATCAGCATAAACTCATGGCTAGATAGATAGATAGAGATGTAGATGTAGATAGATAGATATAGATATGATTGATAGATATATAGAGAACTACAGATATGTTATGTATATGGCTTAAAGTACACATATATCTTTTCTAACATATAGATAGATATAGACAGATACATACATACATACATACATATATACATAGATACATAAATAGAGAACTACAGATATGGCATGTATGTGGGTTAAAGTACTTAAATATCTTTCCTAACTCTGTCTGCTAAGGGGGCTTAGAAATAGTGGCATCCCAGTAGTAATGCACATGCAGCACTCAGATCTTGGTTTCTAAACACCATTCTCCAATGAAAGGAACCAGGGCCCCCAGGAGAAACGGTTAGTTCCAGGGCTAAGGTCAGAAAAATACAAAATGAACCTGAATATCTTGTGCTAGCAGAATGTAAGGAAATGTTCACTAAAAGATGGGGGCCGACTGAAAAAACAAGAGCCAAATCTAGAACAATTTGAGTAACGAAATAAATGACAATATTGGATTATATCCTACGGAATACCCCAAATATCTATAAGTACACACTAACATAAATAAATGCTTGGTTAAATAAATAAATGAGAAATAAAGGAAAACTCTTCCTTACTGTAGAAATACAGTTAATAAAGGTACAAGAGAAAGGAAATAGACAATTACAATTAAGCAAACACCATAGTAATAATTGTTTGTCATAAAAACAAGATCCATCAATGAATGTCAAAATTGATAGGTGAAAGTTTGAAGAGAAACACTTTCTATAGCTTCAAAATGTGTCCCCTAAGATCTTTACTAACTACAAAGGAATGATAGTAAGTTTACAGTGGTGAAATGCAGCAGACACCAACTTAACCAAGTAAAGTCAAAATCATATCTATATATGGAATCTAAAAAAGTCAAATATATAGAAAAAGAGAAAAGAATAAAGGTTATCAGGGGTGGAACGGAGGGGGAATATGGGGAGATGTAGGTCAAAGGATACAGAGTTAAACATATATATATACATACACACACACATATATATATTTAAATTGTATATATTTAAGGTGTACAACATGATATTTTGATATAGACGTATACAATGAAATGATTATGACCACCAAGCAAATTAACTTATACATCACCTTACATAGTTACTTTTTTTCTTGTAGTAAGAACACCTAAAATCCACTCCTTTAGCTAATTTCCAGTATAAGATATAATATTATTAGCTATAGTCACCATGCTACTCATTATAGTCAGCATGCTGTTCATTAGATTTCTAGACTTATTCATCCTGCATAACTATAACTCTGTATCCTTTGACCTACATCTCCATATATTCCCCCTACATTCCACCCCTGGTAACATTATTCTTTTCTCTGTTTCTATATATTCAACTTTTTTAGATTCCACATATAAGTGAGATCACGCAGTGTTTTTCATTCTCTGTCTGGCTAATTTCATTTAGTGTGATGTCTCCCATTTTGTTGCAAATGGCAGGATTTCCTTTTTGAAGGCCGAATAAAATTCCATTGCATATATATACTCATTGAAATGTCGACAGACACTTAGGTTCTTTCCATAGCTTGACTATTATGCATAATGCTGCAATGAACATGGAAGCAAAGTTATCTACCTCTGAGGTCTGATTCATGTCCATGGGGTATATATCCAGACTGCTTGGTCATATGGTAGTTCTGTTTTTAGTTTTTAAAGGAACCTCCCTACTGTTTTCCATAATGGCTATACCAATTAACATTTCCTATTTCTGTGGTATTTGTGCCAAAATCCATAACTCCATTCCAATCATGAGAAAACATCAGACAACTCCAAGTTGGGAGACATTTGACAAAATATCTGACCAATATTTTTCAAAATTTCAAGGTCAAAAAAGACAAAAAAGAAACCCTTAAAAATGTGAAGTGCAGCAACTAAGGAAAAAGAAGAACCAAATGCAATGTAGTATCCCAAGTAAGACCCTGGACAAGATCCTGAACTTAAAAAAACAACATGAATGGGAAAAGGAATAAGATTCAAATAAAACCTGTAGCTTATTTAATAGTGTTGAGTTAGTGTTTGTATTAGTCCGTTCTGACCCTGCTAATAAAGATATACCTGAGACTGGGTAATTTATAAAGGAAAAGGGGTTTAATGGACTCACATTTCCACAGGGCTGGGGAGGCCTCAGGAAACTTATGATGGCGGAAGGGGAAGCAAAGGTATTCTTCCTCATATGGCAGCAGGAAGGAGAAGTGCCAAGCAAAAGGGGGAAAAGCCCCTTATAAAACCATCAGATCTCATGAAAACTCACTCACTATCACGAGAACAGCAGCATGAGGGTAACCACCCCAATAGATGATTCAATTACCTTTCACCGGCTCCCTTCCAAGACACATGGGGACTATGGGAACTACAATTCAAGATGAGATTTGGGTGGGGACACAGCCAAACCATATCATTGTTAATTTCCTGGTTCTGATCATTGTAATGTGGTTATGTCGGATATGGACAGGAGAAGCTGGATGTGGGCTATATGGAAAGTCTCTCCGCAATTGTTGAAACTTTTCTGTAAGTCTGAAATGTGTTCAAAATAAAAAGTTAAAAAACATGAAATGCAAGGTGATGTTTAAAAATTGTTTTAAAGATAACTTTTCGATCTTTTTAAAGGTTTTTGAAGGAATGATATAGTTCAGACTCTTTACCCTGAACTGCAAAGATTTGCACCAGGAGCTCACTCTTACCACTCCTATGTCATTTCCAACCCTCTGCCACCCATGCTGGCTTTTTTCTTTTCCTTGAGCATGTCAGATGAATTCTCAACTACACACACATACAAACACACACACACACACACACACACGTGTCTTCCCCTGATCTTCTCAAAATTGGCTCCTTCTCATTGTTCAGCAGAATTTCTTAGTCAGCTCAGACCAGGTTATACTGTATCTCAGAAATATACTTTTATTTCTCATGTATGCTTCATGGCCCATCCGTTAACTCCGAGTCAGCTGTGGATCTGCTCCCTACGTCTTCTTCATTCCAGGAGTCAGGCTCGAAGAGAAAACCCAGTATGGAATTTGCTGAGGGAAGAGAACAAGCCAGCTTTCAATAGCAAATGATGGCTCTCAGGGCTTCTCTGTGGAGCTGGCAGGCATGGTGTTCGTGCTCACATTTCATTGGTTGAAGCATGTCACCTGGCTAAGCCTGGTGTTGACGTGATAGGGAAGGAAACTTCTCCTATAGAAGACACTGCAAGTCACATGGTAAGGATGTGTAATCTTCCAGGAAAGAGAGCAAGAATTTGGGAACAATAAATAATCTATTATAAGACTCCTTGAAACTTTCTCAGAGGAACTTTCTTGTACCACCTGCATGTAAAGTTATCCCTCTTCCCCAGGTTACTTAATATTCTATTATTTTGTTTTATTTTCTTATCACTTTCTAGAATTATCTTACTTTGTTAAGGTTTCCCTTTATGAGTGGTCTTTCCACCACAATGTAAATTCTAAGAAAGCAGATAATTTATTTAAGTTAGTCATCACTCTGTCCAATAGTTCCTTGCTCATATTTAAGTGCTCAATAAATATTTGTTGGATAAAAGAAGGGCACAGCCTGGAACTCTCCAATTTCCATGTTTTTATACAGCACATCATATACAATGTCTCACTAAGAGCAGGCACTGATAAATGTTTGTTAAATAAATAAATGAATGCATATTTATATTGAATGAAATTAAAGATGAAAAATATATACATATATTTATATACACATTTTGATAATGGTTATGGCTACAACTAAGAAAAAAGAATTTCCTTATTAAGAAGGGACATTTCTATGCATTGACTTTTTCTCCTAGTGTACTTGGAAGAAGTAGATTAAATTTGATTTTTCTCATGTAGTTCCAGCTAACCTCACCTATAAATGAATAAAGCATTTGAGGATTCAGTCTGGCAAATGCAGAGCAGGTCTGCAGAACAGACATATTAACAAATTGTTTTGGAAGTGGAGCAGCAGCAGGATGGGGGATTGAAAGGGGTTGGGATATAGGCGACAAACAGCACAGACACACTGGTGTTGCAAGTGCTTTTTCCTTCTTTTGACTGGTAAGAGCTTCTATTGATAGCTCATTTTAATAAATGGTACTTCCTTGCAAAATTCTCTATCTTTCTTTTTCATAAGAGCTAGGAAATTTCCGTATCAATTCTTTGTTTGGACTTCCACTTCCTCCCCCAAAGGGCAAAATTATGATCTAATTTATTTAAATGAGCATTACCCAATAAGGTTGGCTCTGTTTAGCATGACTGTCTGCAGTCTCAAAGTATTCACAGACCTGCTCAGTTTTAGCCTTAGGGATAGATGGAGTCAGGGCTATGACTGCAGAAATCACGGTAGATGTTGCCTTCCCTGATCATAGATTTCCTCTATTAATAGTTCATTACTGTAGCTTTAAACTAGATAACCCACAATTTAAAGGTTGCTTTTCCTCTTAAATTTAAAAAAAAATTAAGATGAAAAATAGTGTGATTCTTTTCTTACAATTTTTAAATTAGGTCCCAAGAAAAATGTGCTAGAGATGGGTGTTATTGTTGGGAAATGGGAAATGGAAAAGCATGGGAGAAGTAGAAGTATGAAGCTAAAAAGTTTGTGTAATTTCCCAAGTTTACCTTGAGCTGGCTTTGACCTTAGGGTAAATTACCCACGGTTGTCACCGTAAACCTGCAACCCATTACTGCACAGACTGAATTAAGATGAGGTCTGTAATAAACTCTGCTCAAGGAGGTTCAGTTAAGAAAGGTGAGCAATGGACCAGTTATTCCAGCAGTCTTTCAGGGATACATTTTCATAGCATAGAGACCATTAGAGTGAGTTTCTACAATATTTACTTCTTTTCAATCTTTCTCAAATGTAGAGTTTAATGATTCCAGACAGTAAACAATACTCACAATGGTACTGATGAATTGTAAAGTTTTGTACTGAGGTATTCTGAGAGTTAAATTTTAGTCTGCCATCTGTCAGCTGTGTATTATTGAGCAAGATACTTAACCTCTCTGAGCCTCAGTTTCTTCATCCGGAAAACGACTACACTAATACTATCTATTTTGGAGCATATTGTAAAGATTAAATGAAAACGTGTATGTGCAATGTCAGGATATCATGAGTTGAAGGTCCCCCAAAAAATCCAACTCTAACAAAAACGCAAAGGAAATGTATTAATTCATGCAACAGGAAATTGAAAGTGAAAGGCTGGCTTTACATATGGCTGGATAAAGATGTTCAATAAATGTATTCAAAATTTGCCTTTTCTCCAACTCTTGGCTGAGCTGTTCTTTGGATAGGCTTTAATCTCAAGTAGTTTCTCTTCATGTGTTGGCAAAGATGATCACCAGAAGCTAAAAAACAGTACTTCTTTTTCATAGTTCCAGAAAAAGTCCCAGGACTGAATCTCATTTGTAACTCCTGGGTCATGTACTCTAGACTGAGACAAACAGAAAGAATTCTCAGATTGGCTTGATCCTGGAGGAAGTTGGTTGTGTCAGCCTCACTCAAATAGTATGGACAGAAAAAGGGTGAAGGGCAGCACCTTTCAAGCAAAAAAGGTCATGTTACATCACTACAAAAAAAAATTGAGAGTGGGCAAAACAACAGCTGAATGTATTTAAAGTGCAGCACAATGCTTGACAAAGATCAAGCCATCCATGAATATTTGCTGTTATTAATGTCATCAATTTTCTGGAGAAGGAAATAGATGGTGACCTTAGGCAGATATCACCAGGGGAGAATCTGGGTGACTAAATGCTAACCAAGGATGTGAAATATGAGAGCATGACCAATTCTTCTTAAACTTTTCATTCCCAGTACCAGCACAGTAGTTGGCACATAACACTGCTCATAAATGCATGACAAGTGAATGAATATGTGCTAGGAATCCTGCTAAGTTCTTCTCATCCAATGGCCATTATAATAGGAGCATAACTATTTCTTGGTCTGTTGTCCCAATAGACTCTTTCTTCTGAGAGGTTTCTTGTAGGGTGCTCTAAACTTGAAAGTGCATGTGAATTACCTGTGATCCTGTTACAATGCAGATTCTGGCTGGGCATGGTGGCTCAAGCCTGTAATCCCAACACTCTGGGAGGCTGAGGTGGGTGGATCACTTGAGGTCAGGAGTTCAAGACCAGCCTAGCCAACATGGTGAAACCCTGTCTCTACTAAAAATACAAAAATTAGCTGGGCGTGGTGGCACACACCTGTAATCCCAGCTACTTGGGAGGCTGAGGCAAGAGAATCACTTGAGCCTAGAAGGCTGCAGTGAGATCACACCACTGCACTCCATCTTGGGTGACAGAGTGAGACTCAGTCTCAAAAAAAAAAAAAAAAAAGGAAAAGAAATGATGAATGGAGATTCTGATGGAGTGAGACTGAAATAGGGCCTGAGATATTACATTTCTAACAAGCTCATAGGTGGTGCTATTTCTGCTGGCATGCAGACAACCCCTTGAATAGTGTCTTAGTCTGTTCAGGCTGTTAAACAAAATACCATAAACTGTGGTGCTTATAAACAACAGAAATGTGTTTCTTACAGTTCTGGAGCTGGGAAGTTCAACTTTTCAGGGCTGGCAGATTCAGTGTCTGGTGAGGGCCTCAGCTTCTCGCTGTGTCCTCACATGGTGGAAGGGACAAGGCCACTCCCTGGGATCTCTTTTATAAGAGCACTAATCCCAATCAAGAGGGCTCCACTTTCATCACCCCATCACCTCCCAAAAGGCCCCACCCCCTAGTACCATCACATTGGGGGTTGGGATTTCAACCAATGAATTTAGGGGGTACACAAACATTCAGATTATAACAAATAACTAGGCTCTAAAGCTCTAAACTATTTCCAGGTGGGAACTGACATAAAGCTTTTACCAAGTTATTCAACCCCACTGTTCAGTAGAGACCCTGCTTTAGGGTGTTCTTGTACATGTCATTTCCTTCGTGGGTAAGGAGGCAAAAAGGAAGTAACAGAGAATTTAGGCTTAGAGTAGTTCTCCTAAAAATCTGTGAAAATGGAGTAAACCATGTAAAATGTACTTTTAAATAGATTAGTGAATCAGTTTCTAGCTCTTAATCTCTATATTTTAATTTATCATACAGACTACTCTAAAAATGTTAAAAATGCACCCATAGCTGTTTTTAAAACCAGGCATCATGAATTTTAACCCTTATTTCCTTTAGCACTTTATGGTGTGCAAAGCATTTTGGCATTTATTGCCTTATCCGATTTGGCTAGTCTGAGATAAAAGCTGACCTTCTAAAATAAAATAGTGAAGATGCTGTGTCAGTTTGTCTGAATAACCGTATTTTCTCTTTTGGCCATATATCTCATTTTAATGCACTTATTATCATCCTCAATCTTTCCTCCATCAACTCCATTTCTAGGATTTAGAATTCTTGGCCCCACACCTGAGATTCATAATTGCTTCCTTCTGTTTATGCAGCTGCAAGAAGTTCACATGAAAACAGTCTCCTTCCTCTCTCTGTAGCCGTGACATTGAACATGCATTTTCCCTCCTCAGCAATTACATGGAGGTTACATAACCTACTTGTTGAATTGAAGTAGCATATCTAGACTAATAAAATTTAACCATTGACAGATCCTTACAGGTGATCTGTGGGTAGACGAATCAGAAAGACATATTTGCAAATGTAACATAGCTAAGCAGAAAGATTTAAATGGATATAGACATAGGAATCCAAGGAGAAAACAAAGTTACTCTAAAGCACACTTGGCCTCTCCAAAGCATGTCCAGGGCAACAGGAGTGCCCTCAGGGAGCTAGTGGCTGTTATGGGAGTTTCTGTCCAAATGTGATTATGCAAAGCTCAGACATTGGCAAGCTAGTAAATAGATGGCCTTGTGTCTGCAACACCCTTTCTAACAAAGAAGAGATATAAATCCAGCTCTGATGCAAAAACCGCCACAGACAATATGTAAATGAATGGTTGTGGTTGTCTTCCAATAAAACTTTATTTACAAACACAGATGGCAGATGAGATTTGGCCTACAGACTGTAATCTGTCCACCTTTGAAATAGGCAATGCTAAGATAACATTCTTGTACATGACATCAATAATTATTTCTGTAGAATAAATTCTTAGTAATGGAATTATGGGTGAATAGGGATGCACGTTTTTAAAGGTCTTAATATATATTATTAAATTTGTTTCCCAAAATAATGCAACAATTATACTTCTTACTGAATATAAATGTCCTTATTTTGCCATGCATTCACCAACATGGACTATAACCATTTTAATGAATCAATTTGACAGAAACAAATTAGTAGTATTTCACTAATTTGACTTGTTGTTTTATTACCATGTTTACAATGTTCCTGCATATTGTATATTTATTTTCTGTGTGTTCAAAATATTTTGTGACATATAGGTGATTTTTGTTTCATGTCTTTCAATTTTCTTAAAATTTGTTATTAAAAATCCATTATAACACTAAATTTAAGGGAGATACAACCAGAGGTTGAATATAAATGGATAGAATTAATCTGAGTAAATTAACTGTTATAAGAGTTAATCTGAATCCCTGAATCTCAAGAGTTTAATATAATAAAAGGTTATTTCTCACTCATGATACAGTTCAACACAGTTTTTGGTGACTCTGCTATATGATGTCATCCAATGACTGAGGATGACAAAGCTCTGCCATCCTCAACACTTTTGTCCCTGCACATAGGAATCCAGCTTGCAGTTTGGAAACCACTGTGTGGAGGAGATGGGCTTGCTTGACTGTTTGAGCCTGAAAGTGACACAGGACCTTCACTCATCTCCTGCTGGTGATAATTCATCACATGACCTTACCCAAGAGGGAGAAATGATGTTGTGTCTTTCTCAGGGCATTATATCTGGGTTCATAATATTAATGTCTTTATTACCAGTGATGTTGACTTTGATTGCTTGGTTAAGTTGGTGTCTGCTGCATTTCACCACTGTAAACTTACTATCTTTCTCTTTGTAGTTACTAAAGATCTTAGAGGACACATTTTGAGGCTATAGAAAGTGTTTCTCTTCAAACTTTCACCTACTGATTTTGGCATTCATTGATGGATCTTGTTTTTATGACACACAATTATTACTATGGTGTTTGCTTAATTGTAATTGTCTATTTCCTTTCTCTTGTACCTTTATTAACTATATTTCTACAGTAAGGAAGAGTTTTCCTTTATCTTATTCCTACACCCAGGAAAAGGAAATGGGTTTGGTAAGCATCTAGCCCATCTTGTCACAAAATTAAAATTTAAATACTAGATTTCAGGACTTTGTTTTTTTTTTTTTTTTTTTTTTTTTTGGTTCCTCTAATATTTATGGCAAAGACTAGTATCATTTTATTAAAAAATTTGGCTGATGAAGAAATGTAAATAAAAACTACAAAAAGGTATCATCTTACTCCAGTTAAAATGGCTTTTATCCAAAAGACAGACAATAACGAATGCTGGCATGGATGTGGAGAAAGGGGAACCCTCATACACTGTTAGTGGGAATATAAATTACTGTAGCCACTAATCCACTATGGAAAATAGCATGGAGTTTCTTCAAAAACTAAAAATAGACCCCCCATATTATCCAGTCATCCCACTGCTAGGTATATATCAAAAAGAAAAGAAATTAGTATATCAGAGAGATATCTGCGCTCCCATGTTTGTTTGCAGCCCTATTTACAATAGCCAAAATATAATCAACCTAAGTGTCCATCAATGGATGAATAAGTGAAGAAAAGGTGGCATATATACACAATGGAATACTATTCAGCTATAAAAAGAATGAAATCCTGTCATTTGCAGCAACACGGATGGAATGGAAGATCATTACATTAAGTGAAACAGGCCAGGCACAAAAAGACAAATATTGCATGTTCACACTCAAATGTGTGAGCTAAAAAAAAAAAAACAACAATTGAGCTAATGGAGATAGAGACTAGAAAGATGGTTACTGGAGGCTGGGAAAGGTAGCAAGGAGGGGGAGATAAAAAAACAAAAGGATGGTCAATAGGTACAAAAATGCAGTTAGAATGAATAAGATTTAGTATTCAGTAGCACAGTAGGGTGACTATATGACTATAGTTAACAATAATTTATTGTATATTTTAAAATAACTAAAATAATAAAATTGGAATATTCCTCACCTAATGAAATGATCAATCCTTGAGGTGTTGGATACCCCAATTACCCTGATTTGATCATTACATATTGTATGCCTGCATGAAAACATCACAAGTACTCCATAAATATATATAACTATGATGTACCCATAATAATTAAAAGTAAACTTATTTTAAAGAAAGCAAAGCTAGGCATGCTTGCTTTTTTCTTTCTTTCTTTCTTTCTTTTTTTTTTTTGTTCGGAATCTTGCTCTGTTACCCAGACTGGAGTGCAGTTTTTGTATTTTTAGTAGAGATGGGGTTTCATCATGTTGACCAGGCTAGTCTCGAACCCCTGGCCTTAAGTGATCCACCCACCTTGGCTCCTAAAGTGCTGGGATTGCAGGTGTGAGCCACCATGCCTGGCCTATTTATTTTTTATTTTTTTCTTTCCCTCCCTTCCTCCCTCCCTCCCTTCCTTCCTTCCTTTCTTTCTTCCTTCCTTTGCCTTCTTTCTTTCTTTCTTTCTTTCTTTTTCTTTCTTTCTTTCTTCCTTTCTTTCTTTCTTTCTTTCTTTCTTTCTTTCTTTCTCTCTCTCTCTTCTTTCTTTCTTTCTTTCTTTCCTTCTTTCTTTCTTTCTTCCTTTCTTTCTTTCTTGAGTCTCACTCTGTTGCCCAGACTGGAATGCAATGGCACAATCACAGCTCACTGAAGCCTCGAACTCTGGGCTCAAGTGATCCTCCTGTTTCAGCCTCCTAAGTAGCTCAGACTACAGGTATGCACTACCACACTCAGCTGATTTTTAAACAGTTTTGCAGAGACAGGGTCTCACTATGTTGCTCAGGCTGGTCTCAAACTCGTGACTTCAAGTGATCTTCTTGCCTCGGCCTCTTATAATTATGTTTTCTTTAAAAACATTTTAGCTGATGATTACTGATATAAAACACATACTTTATAAGAAAAACCAAAGAGCCAATGATAAAACTATAAACACTTTGCTTTTCGGTTCTTTACACTTAAAAGGTGTATCTGCTTGCATTTGTAACTAATCCCATGCTATTATAACAATATACAAAATTTGCATTAATTTTGCTAATTTTCTCAAGATTAACAAAAATTAGATCATGAAGCCAAATAGAAAATTAGTAGGTTAAATAGCAAGAAAAGAAAGCATCTTTGAAGAGAAAATTCAAATATATTTCAAAACAATTTTTATAATTAATTACCATTAAATAAAAAAGAATAACATCACGCTTAACACACTATCCTGGTATTGAATTCAGACAAACATAAGCACGGGAAAAGAGATCACTAGAAATCAATGCACAAAATGAGTATGAGAAAACTCTAACGTTTTTTCTTTGGTAATTTAGAATGCAAATGGAAATCAAGTTCTTATTCCTTTGATGCTTATGTATGATCTTCTTATTGAGAAAACTCAAAAGAATCAGATCACTGTATTCCTCCTTACTTTAGGATGTTTATATTAATGCAGGATAACCTGGCCAGAAAAGCAAAGGGAAGTGAAGAGGCTGTTTAATGAAGGGAGTTTAGCACCAGAAATTCCAAAAGAATAGATTAACATTGTCTGCCTCTAAACTCTTCAAAGAAAAACATAATTGTGCCTTTTATATCTTACCCCGTGCTCCAACTGCAGAATTCCTTAACTCCCAGGAGGAGCCTCATAGAGATGCTGTGCTGTTTGATTTGGCACTATTCACAAACCTTGGCAGATGATCAAATAGAGGGCACAGAAGTGCAGGAAAAGCCTTAAGAAACTGTCTTCGCTGTTGTCGTTACTGCCTTCATGAACTGAAATCTCAATGGTAAGCATAAAAAAGCCATAGATATTAACCGAGCGTGCATAACTCCAATTTAGATGTTTAACACACCTTGGCTTGGAGAAAGCATGCACGTTTAGAACTCTATATGCTCTCCCTTGAGTTGTAGTTGTCTCATCTTTCAAATAAACATGGTTTCTTAAAATAATTAGGTCTTTTTGCCCCAGAACTCTTGAACTAAGTGTGCAGACATGATAAAATGAGTGAGTCTTGTCTTAGAACTCAAAAGATCTGGGTTCTAGTTCTGATGCTACCAGTTCCTAGCTCTTTAACCTTGGGCAAGTTGCTTAACTCCACTGAGCCTTAGCCCATAGGTCTATTAAATAAATACTGCTCACTTCACTGATTTTCTGTTAGAAGCAAATGAAAATTATATTTAGGATCACATAAAAATAATGTATAGAAGTATTTGGTAAAATATAAAGAGCAATGCTGTTGTGAGAGATTATTACTGTGATGAAGTAGAATTGTGCAGCAATGCAAAGTGTCATTAAAGGACAGGTATTTTAAAGAATTGATTTATAACAAAAGGATAAAATCCAGGAGAGAATCTACTAGATTTTTACTGAGTTTAAAATATAAATGTAGACAGTACTTTTAAAAAAGGAAAAGAAAAGAAAATGGTCACAAAATCGAAAAAAGTTATGCTAACTATGGAAATGATTGGCAAAATAGTGGAATTTCTAAGGCATGAAATTCTTTAAAATAGATTAATTATATATTTGGGAGAGTTTTTTGAAATGGATTTTATGTCTCTAGATGATTTCTCTCAGCTTATATTCATTCATTCTTCCATTCATAGAATGTAAGCTCTTTGGGTTGTGTTCCCTAACTTATTATGAGAGTACAGAGTAGGTGCTCATTAACTATTCGTGGATCAAATGAACTGATGAATTAATGAGATCATTAATTCACAATTTTCTGTGGTATTCATTGTGCTAGTTGTTAGAGGTGAAAGAATTCTATAGAGACAGTTTCTGCTCTCTGGGAGCAGAATATATATATTATATATATATACACATATATATTTATATACATATACACATATATGTATATAAGTATGTGCATATATACATATATATATACATATATGTATGTACACCCACGTGCATTATTGTTTTTCAAGTGTATGTTAATTAAAATAATAGCATACAATATACTATTCTAAAACTTTCTTTCCCTCTATAACATTTATTGGAAACCTATTCATATTAGTACATTTCAATCTAGTTCATTCTTTAAAATGTTGCAATAGTGGCCACAATGGGGCCATCATTCGCACGTGGTACCCTATGGAGTTGTGTAGTAAACAGCCTGTACACTTGTTTGTGGCCGCTCTCTGCCCTGTTTAGATAAATAACATAGCTACACCATAGCTCATCTAGTTGTTCCTCTATTGCTAGATAGACACATAGGTTGTTTCCAGTTTTTCAATATTATCAACCATCTTTTAATGAATTTTTTTTACAACTTATAATAACTGAAATATCCAAACAATGTAATGAAATTCTTCATCTATTTTAAATCCTAGACTTGAGATCAGAAATTCCTTCTTGAACTCTATGTATTGTGTGCACACTTAGCAGCAGAACTATTAAAAACAAAAACAAAATAGCCTTTTGAGAAAATGGGAGGGACGAATAAACCTCTTTTACTCTTTAAACGCAGAAGCTTGCAGAGATTAAAGCCCTCTCTCTTTATTTGGGTATTCAGTAGGCACAGAAATTAAACTTTTCAGACTCAGTCTTTTTGCCTCACACTGATTTGATTTAGTTGTAGGATTCTGAAGATGTAGTATGTATGCACCATTTCAGGCAGGCTGGGGCTTTATGTGTTTTTGAATGGCAACATTTCTTTTCCACAAAAGATAACTTTATGACAAGTTACATTTATATTGAACTGCTTTGACATTGTGTAAGAACAGATTCATAGAGCTTGATACATTCGGCAGAGATAGATGTTTCCTCTATAATGCCTTTGATCTCTTTTCTGTTCAGAATGCTTTTGAATATTGAGAGGGCTGTTTGTCCTGAGGCACAGCCACTTGTAAACACATAGACACCCCTGAGGAGCTATGTATTACTCAGGTAATTGTTGCAGGGACCTGTTCTCTCTGGTGCCAAAGACAGCCTTTAGTGCAGACCTCTTAAGGAAACACAGGCTAATGAAACTGACTTAATGAAATTGCTAGGCATTAGAAATAGCATTTTCACAAGGGGAGCAAATGGACAAGAGCCTCCTTGTTGTCATTTGGGCAGTGATTTGTGGTATTGATTCTGGCCTTTGGCTGGAGCTTGAACTAAGTACAGCAGAGGTCCAACTGCCTTGACCTTGAATGGAATGTTTACTCCATCACAGAAGGAGCTGGCTTCCTGTATTTGAAGAGAGGATGGTGGCATAGAGATTGGGAGGAAGAGAAGGCCAAAGAAAGCAATAGAAGCCAATCCCCAGGCCTGAGGGTCAAAAGACACACTCAAGGGCCAGACGAGGCTGCCTCCTTGATAGGGGACCTGATAAGCTGACCTCAGCTGCAGTTTTCTTTCCAGATGTTTGGTGGAGGATTCTAAGGCTAAAAGCAAGTCCTCTCACAGTGGCATTGCCAGATCCCCTGGGGCTGGTTCTGTGGCATGAGCAGCCTGGACTGCCTTGGCAGGTCAAAGCACTCATGTCTCCTTTTAGGTTTGCATAAATACATATGACTCAACTTGTTCCTCCACTTAGAGTTACGGATTTTTCAAACTGGAAATGAGCATAAAGATTACCTATCAAAATCTCCTTCACTTGGAAGATGAGGATGCCAATCTCCAAAGTGGAAGGAGTGGCCTCTGCCGCTAGGTCATTCACCTCATTAGTGATTTTACCAATCGATTTCCCTCTCGACAATTTGAGGATTCCTGACAATGGCTCCTCCTCTTCTTCCTCCTCTCCCAGTTATCACCACTATCATCGCCATCATCATCATCTTGAGATTCCTTGAATGTGCTCTCCATATCTTCTGCTTAATAGCTACAGTTCCATGAGCATTCAGTGTGAAGGACCCAGCAGCATTTGTCCTTGTTGCATAATGAAAAGAGCTCTGGATTCGGAAGCCGACACACTTGAATTTAAAAACAGACCTAACTCTTTACTTTCATTTGCATGACCTTGACAGCCGTTTTATTCCTCTGAGCTTGTTTCCTCATTTATAATATGAAGGCAATAATGTCTGCTTTAGAGTTTCTATGAAGCTGAAGTGAGGATGTTACCATTATTGTCTACTGCCTGTACAGGATAGGTCCTCAGTAGATGGGTACCTGGGATACTAGTATTGCTATTATTTCCCAGAGGCTTGGCTTCTTATATTTGAAGAGATGCTCTGAAAGTTATCACAGATGCTCTCAAACTTAGTCCTGACTCAATTGTCTAAGCTTGAGCAAGTTGGTTTCTCTCTTGGCCAGGCCAGGTGGCTCACATCTTTAATCCCAGCACTTTGGGAGGACAAGGTGGTACGATCACTTTCACTTGAGCCTAGGAGTTCGAGACCAGCCTGAGCAACATATTAAGATCCTGTCTCTACAAAAAATAGAAAAATTAGCAAGGTGTGGTGGCATGTGCCTGTAGTCCGAGCTACTTGGGAAGCTGAGGTGGGAGGATCACTTGAGCCTGGGAGGCAGAGGTTGCAGTGAGCCAAGATGGTGCTAGAAGGGTGAAAGAGTGAGACATTGTCCAAAAAAAAAAAAAAAAAAGAGAGAGAGATAGTGCCTCATTTATAAACTGAGGAGTTGCACCAGATCCTTTCTAAAGCTCAGTGCATACGTTTTTTGACATAGCATGATGCAGTGGTTCTCCAGCATTGGTGAACATTCCAGTCACCTGGGGTTTCATGCCTAGAGATTCTAATTTAGTAGGTCTGGGAGAAAGACCCAAGAATCTGTATTTCTTAAAAAAGACACCAAATCTTAGTTTTCTCTTGCTATGACTGAGAAAAGTAATAATATCCATGTGGTAGGAAAATGGTGAGAAGCAAATGAAATAATGTCTATAAAGCACTTAGCATAGTTTCTAGCATACAACAATTGCCCAGTAAATATTAGGTGTTATTCCTCTTTCCCTTTGTAACTTTGGATAGCACATATTTGTAGTTGGTAGGCTAAATTTGGCTGATAAACAGGACTTTCCATATGTGAATTAGACACAAATATTTGCAATTAGGGGATTTCTACCTTCTCTTGAAAAACAAAGAGACCTAGCAACACCAAGCCAGAAACAATTTACAGTGGCTGTGTCTGGACATTGGCTGTTCCTTTAGCTGTGGGTTCTCCGTTTAAAACAGTCCTCACTCAATCGGCTTCACCGATCTACACTTCTTGTTTGGCTCCCATAGGCATTTGGGTTTGTAGATTTCTGTTGTATGCCCTAATTAAGCCTCTCTATCCAGAGTTTTAGAAGAGCTAACAGACTATTCTTTCATGTTTTATTCTAGCTATTCTAGATCAATTAACAATTGTCCATGGGCAGAGGCACAGCCCCCATCACAGCTCCCTCTTAACTTAGCAGAAGGGATAGAGGGAGTAGCTTGTCTTTATAACTTTTATGATTTAGGGGCATAATTTAGGATGAGTTCCAAGGGGCAGTATTATGAAAGTCTACTGGAATACTTTGCCAGGGAACCTAACACAAGCTGAGATGTTGCCCAACAGAATCAAAGCAGGGTTTAAAGTCAGCTGCTGCCTTTATTACACATTTAAAACTTGGCAAAGGAAGTTCTTTGGGTTGAGACCACATGAAAGAAATCAAGGCAGGTGAAGGGTGGTTCAAGAGAACAGATGGACTTGGACATCTTAAACCATTGGAGTGATGCTACAACTTCCAAAGATACCTGCTTGGATGCTGTGAAAGTTATCACAATCTTTGTATTTTTTTTCTCTAGCTACGGGTGTCACACATGAAAAAAAATATGAGGCAAGAAAGGACTTTATACAAAGGTATTGAGGCCACATTTGTCAAACCCAGAATCCCACGCAGATTTGGGAACTATGTTTCAAGCTGAGTTTAAAACTTTCAACTCTCAAAAGTGCTACTTACCCCAAGTAAAAGGCAATTTTCCAGCTCAAAGAATGGCAGTTCTGCAAGGTTCAGGAAAAAAGGTCAGAAGACTCCTTGTACATCAATCAGCTCTTGGAAAACAACATGTCAATGAGTTAAGTGAACACGAATCAGGCACATATGGATTGAATTTCCCTTGAAATACTCCTGGGGTCCAAGTTTAAGGGGTGGAGTGGAGGAGGGGTGAAAATTCTTAGGAAAATCTGCAGACCCCAAATGCTTGAAAATACTTCCAAGATGTCGACTGGCTATGCTGCAAGTCCTGCTGGCCTGAATCAATTCTGAGCCCAGCTGACCTTTGCTTTCTGGAGATGAGAATGGATCTAAGGCCCATATAACAGTCAAGGACTTCCCTACCCTTGATCTAAACTTCATTCCATGGCATGAAAATAGGGAGATCTGGTAGAGAATGGCTTTGAAAACACAAACCGTAAGAAATGTTCAAGATTACCAGTTATTATTGCTAGTAGACTATGTTTTTAAGCAAGCAAATCAGTCTTTCTATGTTTTCTTCCTTCCTGGAATTATAAGAAAAGCAACTTGGAAATTATATAGATGTGGGGAAAAAAAGCAAATACAAGAATATTTCCCTAACACCATTCTGCATGGAAATGTGTGGCATAGTGAAAATATTCTTTGTAAACAGAGGTTCTTATAAAATCTTAAGAAAGAGATCAGTGCAACATTGTGGTCTATTCTAACCCAAAACACAAAACAATAAATGTAGTAAGAAAAAAAATTTAGATTTTGCATTCAGCATAGGATTCATAGATGTTGGGACTACTTAAATTTGATTTTAGGGTGAAATTGAAAGAATTCAGTATCAAGGACAACCTAGTTCAGTATATCCATATATGATCTAAAATTAGTTAGTACTGAATCCTTTCCCAAGAAAGCAACAGAGGATACTTAGAGTAGAATGGGATACATACATTTTAAGCTCTGTAAAAGGAAACCTGTTAAGAAACAATAAGATATATTTCATTTTTTGTTTTATAGGGTATTTTGTAGTTGAACTATAATTTAAGTGCAAGAAAAGTACAAAACTTCTTGGTGGCAGAGGAATTGTTATGGCATTTTTTCCCCTGTTCTTTTTCTTTCCTTTTTTGTTTTTTTTTTAAGGCAGGAGGTAATCAGGGATAAATATTAATGGGATTATTTTTTTAAACAAATGATGCACTGTCAAGAGAAAATTTTTTCACAATTGTCAAATTGTGTAAACAGTGTTCAAATGGATCATTCATTATTAGCAGCACCACCAAGTTGAAAACCTACTTTTTCTGGTCTGCAGCTGATTGATGTACATTACTCATATCAGGCTAATGGCACTTTATTTTCCAACAGTAGCAAGTAATGAGTGACCTTGAGTGCATATTGTTTCCCTGAAAGGGTTTGTTGCTCTGCTTCCTTCATAAGCACCCCAAGGAAACAAGGCCTCTGTATTGGTGTTTTGCAGCAAACCTCATTTCTTTCATGGCTTTCTGTAAAAGAATTTGATACAGGGATAGAAGCTAACCTCAGTGAGTAAATGAAATATTGATCCATGCTACTCTGGCCTTGCCTTCACCTTGTCCCAGGGCGGTGAGTTACTGACTTTTCCGTTTTGGCTGTAATAGGAATTATTACAACAGGCCTGTGCGAGTAATTACTTGGCATGGTAAAAAAGGAGGGTCCATCATATATTTCTGTAGAGACGTTAGTTTCCATCAGCCCAGCAGTCTGCTTTTTTGGCTCTGTCTTTTCTACTCTTGATTCAATTCTTTTAACCATCATTAATCACACTCCTTGTCAGCAGAAGTTTATCAAAAGTATTAAGTGAGCAAGGTTGCCTGGCCTCCTTAAAAAAAATCAGCCAACATGGGGCAGTAAATTTCAAAATATGGAAGGTTGGTTCCGTGATATATATGAGTGTCTCTTCAGCTAGAATGAGCCGTTTGTTTTAGTGATAGATATTGTAGTTTGAGCTGTGATAGAATCCTTCTCAAGTTTATATGTCGTGGGCTATCGTTTATGAGAGACCATGTGTTTCTAAATGGTGAAGGTCATGGCTGATGGCAAAAGTAAAAGCAGTGGTGATTCATTAAAAATAGTTAATAGGGCCTGCGGCTGACAGGGATAAATCGGAACATGTGGCTTGCCAACCCACCAGCACCTAAGATGACATTGTGTTTCTTCAGTCCCAACCTGCCACTTGCAATTGCCAGACAGCTGTGAGCCGAAAGACAGGCGGAAATAAGATCACTTACTTCTTGTTAACAGATTTGGAAAAAGTTTTTGGAAAGAGAGAGAACCCTCTTCTCTTCAGTTTGACCTGGCTGACATGTATTTTAAAGTTGTTACTGCTTTTTTGCTGATCATAAATATGTTTATTACTTAAAATTCAAATATTATAGAAACACACGATGTGAAAAAATGAAGAGTCTTTATTATGTCTGAAATGTTAATTTCCTTTTAAAAAAATGACATGACACAAAATATCACATAATGTTAAGATTTGATAAAGCTGAGAGGTGGTCTGTGAGTGTTTCTTATGGTGGTCTGTATTCTATTCCTGGCGATCTGAAATAGTTCACAACTAAATTTTTTTTCCATTTTCACATCTAAAAGGAAGCCCAGCACTGAATCCCATCTCCCAGAAAGAATCACTTTTATCATGTTGTATATTTCTGTATACCCCTCTAGACTTTTTTTCACTATATATAGATACACACACACACACACACACACACACACACATATAGACATAAATAAACATTTGTGGCGTATATAGTAAAGAAAAATATGTTCAATATAATAATAATTAAATACACAAAATATATATTAAATATTAGATTATGCTATAATACCAGTTTGCAACATGCTTTTAAAAATTCCAAGATTTAAATATGAATATTTGATTAAATTCATGGACTCATTCATTCATTCAGAACATATAGCAACTGTCAACCAACCTATAGCAAAATATTCACATCCCTGGAGGGGAACATAGGGCCAGAGTTCTACTTCCAGCTTTCATTCAGAATTTATCTAATAAATGTTTCTGTTCCTGGGTCTTACTATAACAAATATCCTCTTTGAAAACTTTCTGGCTAAATTTCAAGACTCCTAAGAATGAGAAAACTAAAAGGATTTTGCTGACTACAATTAATAGAGTTTGATGATCCATTTAAGACTTGTAGATCAACAAAGGAATGTATGGAAATTGATGCAGCCCTTAGGCAATTTCCAAATAAGCAAATATGGATTTTCTATATGTTATGTCTAATGAAGATGGTTTTAAAAACAATAGTGTTTGGGGATTTGATTTTTGTTTTGTTTTGTTTTGTTTTGTTTTTGGTGTGTTTTTTTCTCTCTCCAATTTGAGAAGTCAGTGAAGAATAACACAGTGGCTTGAAATAATACTGGGAGACAAACTTCTTCACTTTTCACTTTGGATTGCCTCTTTTCCCTAGAAAACAAATTGGCTAATAGTTAGAGAGGGTTTGCTACCTCCGGATGGAAAAGGATAATAACCAAGCTGCATAGGAAAACCAGTTCCTGAATATAAGGAAATATGTAAGTAGAAAAGAAAATTTAAAAAAGTTGTTTTTGTTTGTTTGTTTGTTTGTCTCCTTGCAACCAGAGCCTTTGCCTTTGCCTGCAAAATCTGAGTTGGTAACTCCAGGCATCTCTGCCTGCATTTGCAGTCTGGACAACAACCCTGCCTGGAGAACATCAATCTCACAAGAAGAACTATCTCTTTCCATGATTTCAAAAGACACAAGTAATTCAACAGTACAAAGAGGTTTGAGTTTTGCAAACTGTGTCTTCAACTTAGCTTTGAGTTTTTTCATTTGTTGACAGTTTAGACTTTGGGGCCACCATTATCACAACAAAATTGCCTGGGCAACAGCAGTGCATTCCGTTGAGAAGTACTCCGCGAGAAGACAGAACAGCATTGCAAATTAACATGTTTACAGGGAAAAGCACTTAGCCTCAAATTAGCGAGGGAGGACAGGAGAAATGTGTTGTGCTTAATTCAAGGCCAAGTGACAATGGGCACAGAGGATGTTTCTGGTTACCATCATCTTGAAGAAGACATTCACAGTGGTTACAAATTGACTTTTTATGGAGAAACTAAGACTGTTTCTAACCTATTGCACCGATATTATATTTAGTTAATATTTTATGAAAGAAAGTCCTCCCATTAGAGGTGGCAAATTGCTTTATAATTATAGTACTTTACAGAACAGACTGTCTGCTCCATTTCATGGCAAAAGCACAAAAATACAGCTGCCTTTTCCATGTAACTTCTTTGCAGAGTCCTTGTGGTAAGTGACTACCCCTCCCATGATTGTTTTTCTTCATTTCAAATATTAGTTTAATTTACACAGAAAGTCATGTTGCATGCTTGGTATGAGTTAATGAAATATTGATGCAGAAATTTCAATGAAGCAGGCCTGGAACACACTAGGGACCAGAGGTGAACAAAGATACCTCCTCGCTCTTCTAAACTCTTGTCTGACTCCATGCCACTCTCGTAGTGACTACCAGCCATTAAACATGATGGCTATTTAGTAATGATGACTATAATGAATTGGTAGGCAGAGCAGCATCAAATTTTCATCAGAGAGTATAGATTGAATGGGAATGGAGGCTGGGCTATTTTCCCTTCCTTCTTCCTTCTTCTTTCTCTTCTTTTGTCCTTGTTCTTCAATGAGAAGTAACAGATCTAAGTTCCTAGCAGACAAGGAACGTGTTTTATTTATTTTTTATTCCAGAGTATATCACAATGTTGGCACTAAATAAATGTTTCCATGAAAAAAGTTTCCTTTGATTGAAATGTGCTATGTAGCAGAAGCTGTTAGTGCCCTGACATGCCGTGTTAGAACTCCTCACTCCCGTGCACACCAGTGAAGTCTTACTGAGGCACCTGGTACTTACTGAAGGTGCTTTCCCTGACCACTACAGCAGGCTCCACTTGCACAGGAGGCCCTGGGAAATTAATGCCCAAAGAACAGCTCTCAACCAGTGATGAATGGAAATTGGTAGATAAATATCCCTCAGGCCAGACAACTCAAAGGTGTATTCAACAGACTTTTTCCAGAAGTCCCCAGTGGAACTGAACTCCAATTACCCACACAGGAATGAACAGTCCCGGTCTTCACTTTCTTTCCTTCCTTGTTTCACTTCCTCATGTCCGCATCAGCACTTCCAGGAATCACATCCCAAATTAACTACTTGCCCTCAAATCCTTATCTCAGGTTGGGCTTCTGGGGAATACAACCTAAGACATCTTCTGCCACCAGGATAATCAATTGATAAGAATTGATGGAGAGTTTTCCATGTGCCTAACCTTGTGCTATGCGCTATGGGACTATTAAGGCATTTAAAATATTTACATTTACACTGCTCAGAAATTTCTCATTTTGTTAATTTCTATTTCAATGGTTTTTGGGGTCCAGGTGGTATTTGGTTACATGGATAAGTTCTTTATAAATTATGTTGGAAGTTAAGACATACACATTTAAAACAATTATTGGACCAGACAGCATTATACAGGGATATAATAAAGTCTAAAGTGTGTATTATAGATAATTGGAGACAAGGAAAGTGGACATGTACATGTACAGTCGGGACAAAAGTCATAAAAACAATTGCTTGACTTGCTGATGCTCATGGGAGCTGAGGTGGATAACTCAAGGAGGATGGCACACTTAGCACACTGGATGGTAGGTCTCCAAGCCTACTACTCTGCATGCAATGATGGCTCAATAAATACTTTGAGAAATGAAAAATGAACAGGAAAATGAGTCAGTCATGAAAACTCAGATGAGCTACACTATGTATTCTACCAAATTTTTGAATTAAATAAATACATAAGTGTAATAATCTCTTATGTAGTGGGGTTTTAAGTATTTGACTTTCTACTTTTCATCTTTTTTCCTATTTCACCTACATCAACTTGGTTCTTTCCCCAAGAGATCTGCTATTTGGTAGCTGGGTGACCACAGGCAAGTTAATTAATCTCTTTAGTTTCAGGTTCCATACCTGTAGAATATTCAAAGGTTGACTGTGACTCTGGGACATGATTTATTTGGCTAGTCCCTCAACTTCCAAGGAAAAAAAAGTCCCAACTTTCCACTATTGCTTTATCTCTGGCCCCCTCCTATATACTTTTAATACTAAGCTCCTGAAAATATTAGATGTTTGCCGTTCCTGAATTAGATAACATATAATTTTTTTAACTTTAATAAAGCATTTTTAAACAAGCAAAATGTTTGGACCTAAGACTGTGTGGCTTTGAAGAAGTCATTTAATCTGAGGTTCAATTTCCATTTTCCAAAAATGAGGCTATTGCTTTTTTACTATAGATAATTATGTAAAGCACTTGGTTCAATGAACGATCAAAAAAATTGTACTTTTTTATCAACTGAATTGAGATATAATTTACATATTATAAATGCATACATTTTAAGGACACAGTTTGATGAGTTTTGGAAAATGTGTACACTCATATGACCACACCAATCAATGTATGGAACATCTCTGTCACCTTGAAAGGTTCTCTTGTACCTCCTTGCAGCCAATCTACCCCTTCACCCCCAGCTCCAAGTAAGCACTGATCTGCTTTCTGTCCCTCTACATTAGATGTGTCTCTTTCTAGAGTTTTGTATAAATAGACTCATGTAGCATGTGCTCTTTTGTGTCTGGCTTGTGTTGCTGAGCGTTTTTGAGATTCATTCATGTTTGTGTGTGTGTCTGTGGTTTGTTTCTTTGTAATGAGTGGTAGGTCTTCTTTTACTAATCTAGCAAGAAAGTTATTTCTTTCTAGGGGCCTTTAGACATTATCGTATTTTGCAGTTATAACTGAGGAAGGATGAATCATAAATAGATTTAAATGATATGATACCTAAGATATTTTTTTCTAAATAATTTAACAATAATAATAGCCAATATTTATTAAATACATGTTTTATAATGAGCATAAAACAGAAAATAAGAGGTGTATTAATTTTCCACTGCTGTGGCTTAAAAGAATAAGCATTTATTATATCAAAGTTTCTATGGGCCAGGAATTCAGAACTTGCTTTGGTTGATGATTCTGGCTCAAGATCTATTAGGAAGTTGCAGTGAAGATGATGGTTTGAGCCACCATCAACTGAAGGCTTACTAAAAGTTGGAGGATCAGCTTGGATGGCTCACTTATGTGACTAGCAAGTTGGTGCCAGATGTTGACAGGAGGTTTCTCCCCAGCACCTGTGAATGTGATCTTATTTGGAAACAAAGTGTTTGCAGACATAATCAAGTTAAGATGAGGTCATACTGGATATGGTGGGCCTGAAGTCCAGTGGTTGGTGTTCTTATAAGAAGAGAGAGACTTGGAGACAGACACACAGGGAAGAGAGCCATGTGAACATAGAGGCAGAGACTACAGTCATGCATCTACCAACCAAAGAGTGTCAAGGATTGTAGGCGGCCATCGGCTACAAGCAGCAAGGAAGAACTCTTCCCTAGAGCCATTGGAGGAAGTATGGTCTTGCCAACACTTTTATTTTGCGCTTCTAGCTTCCAGAACTGTGATAAAATAAATTTCTGTTGTTTTGAGCCATTTGGTTTGTGGTAACTTGTTATGACAGCCCTTGGACACTGATACGGGGACTAAATAATGGCATGAATACCAGGAGGTGGGGATCACTGAGGACCACCTTGGAGGCTGGCTACCACAGGAGGGGGGAACCTACTTTGATGGACTAATTAGGGAATGTGATAAAGTTTAAGCTGTTAGCTGAAAATGACGAAGAGCCAACTAGGTGAAGTAGGTGAAAAAGCATTTCAGGCAGATGAAACACCTTGTAAAGACTTTATGGCCAGGAAAAGTTTGGTGTATTTGAGGCATGGAAAGGAGGCCAAACTTGGCTATTCTCTATTGGGTAATGGAGAGATTCAAAATAGACTGGAATAATCAGCAGAGGCTGGATCCCTCCCCATTTGAGGGAGTTTGAATTTTATACAAAAGGCGGTGGGTGGTGTTTTAAGCAGGGGAGTGGCATGCTTTTGTTCGTGATTTTAGAAGATGACCCTGGCTGCCATGTGGACAATAGATTGAAGAGAAACAAGATTTAAATGAGAAGACCAACTAGGAGACTACTGCAATAGTCCAGGCAAGAGGTATTATTGCCTTAACAGAAGGAATTAAGATGAAAGGAAATAGATAAGACTATTAGAGATATATGTTGGAGCTCAAGTTATAGGGCTTAGTCATTATATGTGGCATATAGGCGTAAGAAAAGAGAAAGAATCAAGGATAATGCCCACTAAATGCAGAATATTCTTTCCCAAGTAATTGAAACTCCTACTAATTTTAAATGAGCTTTACCTGTTGTGAAATCTTCATGCTTAGAACTCTTTGTCATTCCCTATTATAAAGGCTACGCTACTTAGCTTGGCACAGGGATGGCCTCAATAAGTCTTTTGCCTGAACAGCCAGCCTCATCTCTTCACCTACGTCTATCACAGTGAGCTGCTCATTCTTCTGGGAACATGGCATGATGACAAAACACATCCCCTTCCCTCTGCCTGGAATATCTTTCCAGCTCACCTCCATGAAGTCTTCCACATTGGCAAGGTGTTTCATCACTTCTCCTACTTTGTTCTCATAGCATCCTGCTGACCCCTTTCTTTCTTCTTATCTCACCATATGTTAGTGATCCATCCCACCATACGCTGTATATCTGTATGTCCCATTAACCATGGGCCTCCTGAGAGCCAAAAACTCATCTAATTCTTATTTCATATCTCTGTCTGCTCCTAGCATAATCATAAGCACATGGTAGAGACTCAATTAATGATTGTCAAGTAAATAACAGAGATAACAGAGGTGACTGGAAGTGTTTGACAGTTATTGGTAGATACACTTATTTCTGATGAATATCAAGATATCATGATTTCTCTCTAAGTGAGAATCAAAGAATCCCAAAGGCCCACCAGAAAAGACAGAAATGTGATTCATACACTTATGAAATCATTCATTTGACAAATACTGAGCACCTATTATGTGTCATGGTTCCAAGTGTCAGGCACATAGCAGGAAATAGGGTAGACAGGCCTCAATTCTCATGGATATTACATTCTTTTGAGAGAAACAAATGATAATTAAATGTACAAAAAAGTGAATAAGGTAACTTCACATGGCTGTGACCACAATAAAACAGAATAACATGATTGAGTCTGAGTGGGGGTCTCTGAAATGTGCTTAGAGAAGAGATCTGTTAACCAGTAACATAACAACAGGAGAGAAAAGTTTCCAGGCAGACACTCTAACTACAAGTCCCAGAGTTAGAAAGAAAGAAAGACAAAGAAAGAAAGAAAGAAAGAAAGAAAGAAAGAAAGAAAGAAAGAAAGAAAGAAAGAAAGACAAAGAAAGAAAGAAAGAAAGAAAGAAAGAAAGAAAGAAAGAAAGAAAGAAAGAAAGAAAGAAAGAGGGAGGGAGGGAAGGAAGGAAGGAAGGAAGGAGAAAAGAAGCCTAGGCCGGGTGTGGTGACTCATGCCTGTGATCCCAGCACTTTGGGAGGCCAAGGCAGGTGGATCACCTGAAGTCAGGATTTCGAGACCAGCCTGGCCAACATGGTGAAAACCTGTCCCTACTAAAAATACAAAAAAATTAACCAAACATAGTGGCAGGCGCCTATAATCCCAGTTACTTGGGAGGCTGAGACAAGAGAATCGCTTGAACCCAGGACGCGGAGGTTGCAGTGAGCTGAGATGGCACCATTGCACTCCAGCCTGGGCAACAGAGCGAGACTTCATCTCAAAAAAAAAAAAAAAAAAAAAGAAGAAGAAGCAGCCTATGATATACCCTAAGCTCTACTTTCAAATGCCATGTCAGGTTTTATACTGTAAAAAAATCAAAGCAAACAAAATCATCAATACGTTTTTAAACAAGTTTAAAATTTCAGGGAAATCATACTTTACGTACATATCTGTAACCTACTTGCCTTTATTAACTTCATATCTTTTATTGTCATTACATTTGTTCTACAAAAATTTGTAATAGCTATACAGTATTTCTACACAGATGTAACACAGTTTAGGTAATCAAACCTCTATTTTTGTCCATTTATATCATTTTCAATTTCTCGTAAGTAACAGGAAGGTAAACATCTTTAACTGTAAATACTTTGTAAATACATGATTTTTTGGCATGTGTGACAAATTCTTAGGAGAAAAACTGCTGAGTCAAATATTTTCATCCACATGTCCAATTTGTCCTGAGAAGTTTTGTAACCATTTGCTATCCCACCATGAGCAAGCGGAGGTTAGATGCCTGATTAGAATTAGCTTGTTTTGTATCATATGAACAAAAGGAGAATTGTGCAACTTATTCCCAAGAAAGGCCACCAACGTGGTTGGAACAGCCATCTGAAACCTTCAAGGACAACATTCCAGTAGCAGTTGTTTCTACAATCATCAGGACTGTAGGTGCAGCCCTTACCCATTTGAAGTAGTTAAAAATCATCCACACTATTCTCAGTGGGCAGAATGAGAGGATTTCCGTCTACTGAAACACAACATGGCTGATTTCTGATTTAACTATCAATGGTCTTCAAGCATCTAACCTAGAAAAAATCTAAGAGTTCCTAAGGTTTACCAAACTGATCACCAATTTCAATAGGAAATTGACAATTTATGAGAAAAATCACTGAGACTTCAGACTTCAAAGGAACAGCCATTGCTAAATCTACCAGCTTCTGCTTTTCAATGACTATCTCAACAAAACATTCAGGGCAGTCACTATTTCTGCCAGGAAAAAAAAAAAAAGCAACACATAAATACATTGTATGACTGGGGAAAAGGTAATCTAAATGCATTGCTCCTGCAACTTTTAAAAATTAATAAGTCATTTAAATTGTCTCTTGTAATCATTGAAATTTACAACTGGAAGGGTTTTGAGATATGACCTTGACTTACGATTTCTTACCTTTGAAGAAACAGAGGCCCAATTTTGATGTAAAAATATTTTTGAGAGTCCCAACTTAATAATAAACTTTTTTAGTTTATTGTTTGAGAACATAATCATGACAATGAATCTATGAATCCAGAAATAATTTTTAAGTTTATTTTGATATCCCCAAAACAAACCTACACACCTGTAAAATAGGAACACATATATAAGCAAAACACATGATTTATTTAGTCAGTGGATCACTTGCAATGAACTCCAAGCACATTGCTTGCTCCTTCCCCACCTCAGGAGTTTGTCTACTACAGATTAGGAATTACTGAGCTTATAATATTAGCAGTGAGGCAACTAAAGTGCATGAAAGTCATGTGAATTATCCAAACCATAGAATTAGCAAAGGAGCTAAAACTGGAGCCAGAGCACCTGATTTTTCCTCTAAAGCTCTTTCCTGAGCTGGGTTGGGACTACAGCTAAACTAAGGGTGTCCAGTCTTTTGTTTCCCTGGGCTACATTAGGAGAAGATTTGCCTTGTGCCACATATAAAATACACTAACACTAACAATAGCTGATAAGCTTAAAAAATTGCAAAAAAAAAAATCTCATAATGTTTCAAGAAAGTTTACAAATTTCTGTTGGGCCACATTCAAAGCTGTCCTGGGCTGCATGTGGCCTGCTGGCTATGGGTTGGACAAGCTTGAGCTAAATCATTTACCACTGTGATCTTGAAAGTCACCTCACCTTGCTAAGCCTCAATACCCTAATCCATGCAGTGAATAATTATATAATTCATGTAGGTGCTTCCTCTGAAAGCCCAGTTTCTGACCCAGAGCAGGTGCTCTGTACACATTAGCTATTTTCATTATTGTTATCTTGATTATTTCCATTTCCACAACATCTTTGCTTTAGACTTTATCACAAACAAATGAAAGTGCACCAAACCTTTACAATTTATCTGCCAGGGCTCTCTGCTTATCAATTCTTCAATTACCTAATGCAACCCCATGTCATTCAGGGCTTCAGAAATGCCTTCCCATTTTGATTGGAGGAGAAGTGGTTCCCGCTCTGTAACTTATCAACTAACCTTGCCTCTTGGGTATTTACATAAAGAATGGGAATTTATTTGAAAAGAAACTGTGGGAATAAATTGCCCTTAACTATTCTCCCACAACTATGTGCTATGAATTTGCATCATTCATTTCTATCTCTCTGCAGGCTGATACACAGTTTGTTTATAAAAAGTGAGATCTTGTGTGTCTTGACTAATAAGATCATGAACTCTGCTGAAGAAATGCTATTATTTCTGCTATGAAATTGGTTTATTTAATGGATTTTCATTTAAATGCATTGTTAAGCTAAAACAAACAAAGAAAACAAGAAAGCGACATCCTGATTTCCCAACATGATAATTAGAGCATAGAGAAATTCAAAGATCCTCCTTTCCTCTCTCTTGTCTTTTTTGCTATGTGGTTATTAGGCCTATAGCATAGTCAAGATGTTACTCTAAAGCAGACTTCATCAGGAAATAAGGAATTCGCTATATTTTGCAAAGGACTATCATAAGTATTTCAAATTGTTTTTCTATAGTGCACAAATGACAGCACATTTGATGCTTTTCTTGCCAGACCATACGTACATATCACAAATTATCACATACATCGGATATATGCTTGTCCGAGACAAAAATAGGAATGGGAAAGAGAAGTTTTTTACTATTCCTTTGATGTAAATCTTAAACCAGACTGACATTAGTTATATTGGCTAAAAGCTTCCTGAATCTGCTGCAATAAAAAAATTGTTTGCTAACATAGGACTTGATGATCACCACAGTGATTGAGTCAAAAACTGAGTCAAGGCTGGGCACGGTGGCTCACGCCTGTAATCCCAGCACTTTGGGAGGCTGAGGCAGGTGGATCACGAGGTCAGGAGTTCGAGACCAGCCTGGCCAAGATGGTGAAACCCCATTTCTACTAAAAATACAAAACAAAACAAAACAAAACAAATCAGCCTGCCACAGTGGCGGGCACCTGTAATCCCAGCTACTCGAGAGGCTGAGGCAGGAGAATCGCTTGAACCTAGGAGGTGGAGGTTGCTGTAAGCCGAGATCATGCCACTGCATTTTAGCCTTATCCTGGGCAACAGAGCAAGACTCCATCTCAAAAAAGAAAAAAACAAAAACAAGCAAAAAAGAAAAAAAAAAACTGAGTCAAGTGAGGAAGAAAAAGAAAAGAGAATGTGAGTTGGGGGAGAAAATGTCCTTGCTGCACATTTACAAGACAAAGTCAGAGTCTTGGCTCAAACACCGATAACTTGATTTTGGACAAATCACCTAACCTCTTTAAGCAGTTTTCCTCATTTTATAAAGTGGAAATAATAATAATCTTAGCCAGTTTATCTATCAGGGTTGTGATGAGAATCAAACCAGTTGATGATTATAAAAAGATTTTGTAAATTGTTAAATGTATACAAAATACATGAGTAAAGTTATAGCTTTTTCAGTCTCTCTTGATTTGTTTTCACATACCATGGAAGAAATTAGGTAAGACATAAAAGTAGACTCAGCTTCAGTTCTTTATTTTCACACTTAGTGAAGTGCCTATCATCTGAGAGAGCAAACAATGCTTTTATTCTTGCATCATAAAAAAAACAAAAGTGAGATCTCTCCTTGAACATTGTGATCTAATCATGCTTTGTTGTATTTCACTTCCTGTAGAGTGGACAGTCTTATCTGACTATCAAACGTTATGGTCACAATGTTGAAACTCCATATTCACTTTTATCTCCCACCTCTTTAACAATCTGCTTGATGCAATCAGTATCAAGACTGCCTTATCTGCCCTCTAAAATATTTTTCTGTTAATCACCAGGTAATTCAATTGAGACAGTGATTGTGTCTTAAAAATAACTGAATGTATACAGTTTCCTTTTTGATGTACTAATTCCCTAGTGGCAAATTTTATCTTTTTGTATATATCTCTCTGTGACCTTTTAGAAATTACCAGCAGCTTTAAAAACATCATTTTAACATATTTTGAACATAAATCATCTAAACCAACACAATAATAAAATATGTATTATTCCCTTATTTTAAACTTAAAAAAAGTTTTCCACGCATATGAATAAGATATAGTAAGGAATGGTTCTTTTTAAAAAGTTGGGGTGTTTGAAAACAGGAATATTATTTGTTCTTTATAGGCAAATCTGTATTTTTTCCTATTCACTACCATCATCAATTACGTTTAATTTAAAGCTCTGGTTAATATCCAGGGCCACTTGTCCCTGGGGGAAAGTTATATTCTGAAGATTGTTTTAGAAAGATTCTAGTGCCTATGTTCTCACCGCTGAGCAAAAAGGAAGATTGAAGAGTGAAGTTTTGCAGATGGGTTCCCTAAGAAAGCAAAGACACATGTGTGTTTTCTTAGTGACGCTCATATGCTTTTAGTTCACCTTGTGACACCTGTGGCTGCTCTATATCAGACAGCATGTGTCTGGTGGCAGCACCCAAATGTTAAAATCCAGCATGCAAAGCCAAAATCATCAACATGTGATTTACCAGTGAATCAGCCTGAATTTGCTCCCTTAAAGAAGAATGGTGCCTGTATGTAAAAATCACGAAGCATGCACCATTGGTGGCACTTGGTGGCTTATTCATTATTCTGTTTGGTAGATTGGAGAGGCAGAAGAATAAAAAGAGTTATTGTTCTCATTTCCATGTGATTTGACTCAGGCATGTTTAAAGAGTAGCTCTTGTACCAGGGAAATGAAGATTTGATCCTGCACTGCTCTTAAGGTAAATATTTTTACTTAATTTGATCTAAATGAACATTGGACTCTACCCTTATTTTTTTCTCCTGGTATTTTCTCTTCTCATTAAAATCTCTGACGCTGCTTTGTCACAGTTTCCACTGACAACAGGGTCTCATGCTCATTATATGCTGGCTCTGAGTTTTGGGACAAAGGTCACTTAAAGAAGAGAAAATCATGTTAAAGAAACCTTGGAGAGAAAATTTGAATATGGCAACAACTATAAATCTGTTGTAAATATAATGAGTTTTGACTACTTTTTCTCTAGAGAAAAACTCAAGCCATCAAAGAAAATTTCTTAAGCAGTAAACTTTCATTCTACAAAATATTGTCTTTTAACTTCTTACTGATGTATCTTCTTTTGGAAATGTAAGCACTTAATGACATATTGACTCTTGCTGAAGCCACAAGCCAATTACTCATCCTTCCAGATAGATTTTTTTTCATGGAGTGATGGAGATGGGAACATGTAGAAGAAGATAGAAATAAAATTAAAAATTCATTGGGAAAACAGAATAAGAACCATTTAAACATGAACTCAATTGTAAGCGACAAGGTATAAAAAACGAGGTGTTTTATAGAATCAAATATAAAAACTTGACTAGAATAATAGGAAAGATGTGTTAGTAAAACCATGGCAATATGATAACACCATTGTTATTTATTGAACACTTTCTATGTGTTAGGCATGTGCTAAATATAGTAGCTAAATATAGTATTTATCTCATTATGTGTGTACCCAGAGATAAGCCCATTTGGGATGTATAATATCTCAACTTCTGGGTCCATTTCATTTAATATCCTTGCTCTAGTATGTGAAGTATGTATGTTATTTGCATTGACAAAGACTGACCTGAATGCTGCATAGCTCACAAAGTGCTGAGGGATGGAAGGGGAGCTGCCATCACATCTGTACTCTTCTAAAGTTGGATCACATGAAGTTCTCCTTCCAGAAAGCTCTGGTTTAGTATCCCAGGCAATTCCATAAATCCATAACATAATTTGGTTCATAATTTCTTTTTGTACAGCTATGCCTTTGTTTATTTTTTATGCATTAAATGTGAATTACTTAAACATTACTATGTGTGTTTTGTATGAGTGCAATCTTATGAATATAGTGTACAACGGCTATGAAAGAATTTAACTAGAAAAAATGGCAAAATTTTAAAACAATTGATGAAAGTAATAACTTGTTAGTTGTATAATGCTAATCAATATTAACTATCGAAGAAATTATGTCCATTGTTATGGGTTTTGGTGTTCTTTTGGGATAAGTCAATGTTAGCATTCAGAATACATAAAATTTAATTTTTTGAAATTTTTAGGGATTCCACTTATTTCTCATAATGAATTCCTTAAGGTATTTTCAGGCACAAACTCTAAGTATAATTATTCTCATTTTACTATATAAGAAACTAATATCAACAAGTTTAATGATCTGCCCAAGGACATACATATGATGAAGTTGGAGTATAAACTGTCTGACTGTTACAGCTTGTTATCAATGTTGAAACTAATGTTATCAAATCCTGTTACTATAGGACAATGCTTGCCTAACAAAGAACTAGCTCACCAAATGAGAATTTATATGCTTCTTCTAATAGTTATGCCATTGTTTAGAATATTTTTTGAAGTTATCTTTAAGTCATGTCCTTGGAGACTATTTATGGAGCTCACAAAATAATGTTTCAGTACTTTGCAGTCATCTTTGAACACAACTTGACCATCTATCTTATTGATAAGAGCTTTTCCTGACTGCAACTTGAAAAACTTCTAAAAAGACCAAGATGTTGGCACCATTGCTACTTTTTTAAAAAAGTGAGATACAGTCCCTAGGTGCTGAAAGTGGAGTCTCTAAACTGGCTTGGAAAATGATAATATTATCGCTTCCCAACTAATTTTGTACATCTGTTAAAAATATAGTTTTGTCAATCATAGACTCAAAGATCTTAGCATTTAGAGGATTTTGAGAGACTCTGAGATTCAGAAAAGATAACATAGGCTCCTGTAATCTCAGCACTTTGGGAGGCTAAGGAGGGTGGATCGCCTGAGCTCAGGAGTTCAAGACCAGCCTGGCCAACATGGCTAAACCCCAACTCTACCAAAAATACAAAAAATTAGCCAGGCGTGGTTGTGTGCACCTGTAGTCCCAGCTACTTGGAAGGCTGAGGTGGGAGGATTGCTTGAGCCCAGGAGGTCGAGACTGCTGTGAGCCAAGATTGTGCCACTGCACTGCAGCCTGGGTGACAGAGGAAGACCCTGTCAAAAAAAAAAAAAAAAAAAATAGGGAAATTAGGAGATTTTTGTTTTGCCAAAAAAAAAAAAAAAAAGTTTCTGAAGGGTAAATTCAATAGGGGACAGTGGAATAATATATTCAAAGTACTAAAGGAAAATAGCTATGAACCTAGAACTCTATGCCCAGTTTAATTATCATTTAAGTAGAATTTAAGACCCTTCTTTTTGGCAAGATCAAAGTGGCAGGTAGAGGGTCAGAAGTTGAGGACAGCAACATTCTAGTAGAAAATGCTTGTTGAAGGAAAAGATTTCTAAGAGAGCTTTCCTGAGACCATGGCAGTCACAAATACCTTGTCATTTGTGATTAGTTCTTTAGAAACACTTTTACAACACAGTACTCACAGATTTCTACTTACAAAATCAAGCAACAAGAATCCCGTAAAAAGATGAGCTCACAATAAAATTTTTTTAATGAAATGAAAGTATCATAGAGCCAGTAAATGCAGCAAACAAAAGAATTAGCACTTCTGAAAAATGAACAGATAAATTCACAAAAACTCCAATATAATTACATTTTCATTGAAATTAAAAACTCTTAGAATATTTGCAAAAGGGTACATACAAACACAACAGTTTACTTCTGAGAAGGGAAACCAAGGGAAAGGGGACACGAGTAGGGTGGAAACTTACATTATGCACACACTGTCTTTTAATAAAATGTTCGGATTTTTACAGCTTACACTTTTAAAAATACACTTAAAAAAGCAGTCTGGTACTATTATATTATCATTGGATAAAATAGACTTTCAGGAAGAAAATGAAGATGATCTTTTTTGATCATTAAATTCTTTTTAACAATAGAGATAGAACCATCTTGTTTCTGAGTGCTCTAAAAATACAGTTTCAAAATACATAAAGAAAGAACTAGACAAATACAGTATCATAATAAAGATGTTTGAATTATACCCTCTAGAAATTGGTAAGCGGAGTGAACAAAAATCAATTAGGCATATAGAAAATGCAAACAACACAACCAACAACTTGGATCTGATTGACATATGTAATCCTGTACTCAACGGAGAATATGTTTTCTTCTTGAGACCACTCGTATATACAAAAATTGAGTAGTATCCTTGGCAAAGGAATCTCAACAGATACTGAAGAATCATTATCCTGTAGTCCACACTGTATGATGCAAAAACATCAACAATCAACTATAAAAAGAAGGAAGAATCCCAAATAGTTGGAAACACAAAGTCCTTCTTGTAAATAATTCATGGGTTAATATAGAAATCTTAAGGGAATTTGTGACATGCTTGGAACTGAATGACAGTGAAATCACTACATATCTAAACTGTCAGAATGCAACTAGAAAAGGACTTAAAGGGAATATTGTAGTCTTAAATGCACACATTTTAAAACAGGAAATATTGAAAATGAGTAAAGCAATCAGCTCAAGGAGGTAGATGAAAACAGTATTGCACACTTGAAGTAAATGGAAAGAAACAGTAAGTGCAGAAAATAATAACATAGAAAACAAAAAAGAAGAGAAGAAATGAAAGTTAAAAGCTGAGTCTTTGTAAAGACTAATGCAATATATAAACTGACAAGATTGATCATGGGGAAAAGAAACAGTACATAGACAAACAATATTAGGAATGAAAAAAGAGGATAACTTTAGATGCATTGAAGATGGTAAGACCATAAGAAAATATGAGCAACTCTATTCCAGTACTATTGCAATCTTACATAAAGCAGATAATTTACTTTAAAAAAACCATGAGTTATTACCAAAGTTAAATCAAGAAGAAACAGATTATTGTAATGTACATCTAATAAGTGAAGAACCTAAATTAACAATGAGAACTTTATTCACCAAAAGAAAGTATCAGACCCAGACAGGTGTCTTTAATATTGACACATAAGCTTTATACGAATTATTCCAGAAATTAGACTGAGAAGAAAAGCTGCCCATCCACTGTTATGAGTCTATCAAAACTAGACAAAAAAGCATTTAATGGGAAGATTATGGACCTCGCTCACCAATGAATACAGGTGCAAAAAACTTAAATAATATATTAGCAGAATAAATACAATATTGTATTTAAAATACGTGGTGACCAAGTAGTATCTATTTCAACAATATAAAAACATGGTTATCATGGAAATGTTGTCAGAAAGATGTCCAAGTTCAAGCAAGAGGAAACTTGTTTAAAATGGCTTGCACAAGTAGGCATTTATTTTACTCACATAAAAAGAAATCTGGAGGTAGTCAGTGGCCGGTGTTGGTTCAGTGGCTCACCAGTATCAGGAGTGATGATTCTTTACTCTTTTACCCATGCTTATACAGGGACTGCTGGCAGCTCTGACGTTAGACAAAGGTTAGAAAAAGGAAAAAGGAGGATGGGTGAAGGGTTCCATCTGCCATGTTTTTCTCTTTTTTTTTCCTGGAGTCTTCCCGGCAGAATTCCACTTAACAGATCATCGGCCAGACTGGCCAGAATGCCACCTGTAGCTGAAAGGGAGGTTGTAAAAGCAGTGAAAATATAATTATAATTAGCTTCCACCACTGATGCCCTGAACAAAATCAACATTCTGTTAGCAAGAGCAATGGGGAAGAATAACTATTTTATAGTCAACAAGTAGTGTCTGCCTTAAAAACCTAGCAGAGAAATTCACTATGTTAACAGATTAAAAGAGAAAATTGATATGATCATCTCATTAGATGCAAAAAAAAGCATTTAGTAAAACAATAACTACTAACAAACTAGAAATTTCAGGAAATTTTGTCAACACAATAGAGAGTATATGTGAAAAACTTCTGGCAAACAATACTTAGTGCTGAAACTTTAGAAATATTATCTTTAAAGTGAGAAACAAAAGGAGGATACCATTATATCTGATAAACACAATAAAATATAATTACATATTATATATATGTACTTGTATACATATATGATATACAAATATAGACAAATAAATTATAGCATATTCATTCATTTAGTGATATGCTATCGATCAATTAAAACGTTCAATGAATGCACTAGATCTTTACCTATCAACACTGATATATGTCAAACATATATCAAAATACTGAGTAGCCAAAGGATATATACCATATATTGCCACTGAGGTAAATTTTAAAACCTTGAAACTACTACTATATATTATTTATTAACACCTGAATTTGTAATAAACATAGAAGTCATACCTCCACTTCATCTAGAAAAAGAAGGAAGGAAAAGAGATAGATGAGGGATACAAGAAGGCTTCTACTGTTTAGAAATTCTTATCTTAAAAAAAAGAGACTAAAGCAAATATGTCAAAATGTCAGAATGTGTCCAATCTGATTATGGGTACATGATTCTGCTTTGTGTTCTTTTTTGCACACTCTAAAATGTTTCACCTATTTCATAAGGGTAAAAACCTCAAGAATATCTTTTGTCTCTGATGTCCCCAGTCTGTGACAAGTTCTAGAACCCCAAGAATTTTCCAGTGGTTTGTCTAATGTCCCACATGAGGGAGCCAGACCCTAAAGCTGCAAGTGTGCTGACCTCAATCATTCTGTAGGTTTCCTGGGCTCTTTGGTTCTCACCTCCCACCCTGGACTAGCACCTGCTGAGGTCTCTAAACCAAAAGCCTGTTGGTCCTGATCCTTGCTGCTTTTATGGAGCCCTGCAATAGTTTTCCTAGGTGGGAGGAAACAGGCATCCCTCAGTTTCACTCCTAGATGAGCAACTTTTAGCCAAAACTTATTGTTTCAGGCCCCAAGTATGATGGCCCTGTTCTATGTAACATATAGATCTACCCTTCTCCTTTCCTGCCATGCTGGAACAGCTTCAATAGCAATGCAATGTGCCTGAAATCAGCCATACCCTTTCATCTGCCATGATCCCAAGATCCCTGAAATGACCCTGTTCTCACTGTGGGCAAGTGAGTACTGGTTCTTCTCAACTTTTAGGTGTTCCTTGAGGCTGTGGCTTCCCACCTCTGTTATTATCACTGCTAGTTCTCATCAGGGAAGTGAGGGGTGGGTCAGGGGAAGGGTAGGAGAAACTAGAGATTCTGTGGAATTATTTGCACCTGACAGGCCTGGTTACATAATTTGTGGGGCCCCATGCAAAATTAAAATGTGGGTTTTTTTGTTTACGAACCAATTGTGGAGCCCTGTGTGACTGCATGGGTCACACATCTATGAAGCTGGCTCTGGCACCTAGCCTACTTCCTCAGCTGTGGTAAGTTCTCTTGTCTCCTCAAAAATAGTCCCTCTAACCTACCTTTGCCTACCAACCAGATACCTCAAAGGATAAAATCTCTCCATCCTCATTCACAAGGACCACTTCATGAGCAGTGAATGATTGGCTGTACAAATACCCATGATCTTTGTTTCCATGGTTAATAATAGGAAACGAAGAAGGAAAATAGTCTAAAGCTGATGTATTTCCCAAGGTCTAGGCTAGCTATCATCCGGTGAGCATTTACTATGCACCAGAAACTGAACTAAGAACTTCATAAACATTATCTCATTTAATTCTTACAGAACCTTTGTATATAGATATTATTATATTCTAATTTTAAAGATAAAGAAACAAAGATTACAGAACTGTATGTTTTTTTTAGCACAGTTTTGTTTTACCTGAATTCCTATCTCTCATTCCCTTTTCTAGACAAGAAAAGAATCTGAGTGGTCCATTGACTCAGGATATGATTGGTTAACATTGAACAATATTGATTAAAGACCCACTGTCCAGAGGACTAGATACTATGAGAAGAGCCACAAGACTTAAATTTCTCATGAAGTTTGTACATGCCCTGAGGACATGGCACTTGTAAGTATACATGTCAATACATTGTGTGGTGGGCATTAGGACTGTTCACAGATATTCTCTTTTTTTTCTGGCACATGATAGGACTGTACTGTACCGCCTACTTATGACCACGTGACTTGCTTTTTTCAATAGAATGTGAATCAGAAGTGATGTGTGTTATTTAATAGAAGAAGCATTAAGACTCTATTTCTCTGCTATATATCTTTCCCTCTCCCATGGAGATCAATAGCACTACGGATTGTGACTGCTCTGTCATCTGGGTCTCCAAAGTGAGAATAACAACAATGTAGAGCAGAGCTCCTAGATGACCTGCGGCAGACATCTAGTATTGTGAAATAATCCTTTGTTGTTTGAAGACTTTGAGGATTTGGGTATTGCTTGTTATTACAGCATAACCTAATCTATCCTGATTCATATGAAAGGAAGCAGTGCTAAGGGGAAGCAGTCCTATCATATCATTTATTGCATTAGAAAATGAAATAGTTGCAGATAGCCTGACCAGAAACACAAAATCAACTGTCCATAATTGACTTATCTTTCAACTTCCAACCTAAATATGATAACAATAGGAAAACACATATCCAGTGTTTACTATAGGCCCCTGTTCAAAATGCTTCATGAATATTTACTCATTTAGTCCTCATGACAACCCTGTAAATAAGGTATTTTTATCTTCCTTTTATAGAGAAGGAAACTAAGCACAGAGAGATTAAATTGCCCAAGATCATACAGCTAATAAGCAAGGGGAGCTGGAATTTGAACTTCAGGAGTCTGATTCCCAAATGCATACCTTTGACTACAAAGTTCTACTTCCTCTGTGTAACTCAAAACTTAAACAAATTCCGGGAGCACAAAAGCTGCTTCAGAGTTGTAGAGAATATAGATTGCTCACCTCCTCCTCATAAAAGTCATCCCTCTCCTCCCTGTCCCTTTGCATCCAGAAATAGTACTCTGATTCCTTTGAGTAATTCCCTCTCTTCCACTTTCAGCCAACATGGCTTGGATGGGGTTGACACAAGTCCTGCTCTAAGGATACATCTGGATTGCCTTAAACCAGCCAGCCTGTTTTCTCTCTTGGATTGGTTTGGGGATTAGAGTCAGTGTGAAGAGGGGTTAGCTGGTGTTTCTAGGGAAAGGAAGGTTTCTTTCTCTACTATTGTAATTGGCAGAGTATGAGTGTGAAGCCTGCATCTGTAGCCACCTTAAAGCTCTGAGGGACATGATGGAAATTCACAGTGCTTGAAATGGAACCAACCCACAGGAAGCAAAGCCAAGAGCCAGATGCTACTGTCACTGTTTGAACCCTGAATCAAGCCACACCTGAAGGCAGCTGTACCTGTGTACTTTTGAGTTTTATGAGCCAATTAATTTCTCTTTTTACCTTAATCCATTTTGAGTTGGTTTTCCTGTCACTTACAGCAAAAAAAAAAAAAAAAAAAAAAAAAAAATCTGAACCTATGGAAAAGTAAACAAAATGAACAAGAGCAACAGTAAAACACACAAAAATCTATGAGAGATATCAACTATTCATTTCTGCTTAAGGGGTGAAGATCAATCTGAATTATCAAAATGACTGAATCCAACATTATTAAACAGCAAGACAAATAATAAAACAGCAACTCCATTTCATCAACTTCGGGAAATCTCTAAAAATGTATTCAATTGCAAAGGGAGGCACCCTGTAGATCTTAAATAGCTTGCTATACTTTTTTTAAAAAAGCAAATGGCTAAGAATTATTTCTAACTGTTCACCTTTAGTCATTGTTGGAATACAAAAAACACTGTTCAAGCACTGTCTTAAAATTTGCTGGGTTTACTTCTTAGGATGGCTAAGATGCATTCTGTTACATCATTAGGCCTTCTTTGTAAAAAAAAAATAATAATTCTAGAGACCCTTTCATGGCAGAAATTATTATTTGTTGGTCAAATGACCCAAAGTGTGTATGAATTTAATGAAGTCTTTAAGTAATTTTTAATTTTATCTATCACAATAGCATTCATGTACATTTGGAAATTAGTCACATAAGGATGTACTGGCTCAGTTCACAGTTATGCTTACCCTACATATGGATCCTCAGGGCATTAAATAACTGTAATATTCCCTCCCCAGCTGATGATGAAGCCCAGTTTCTTTCTAAGCTTTCCAATTATTGCAGTTGCTGATTTGGTATGATCTACAACAGGAGTTGGAAAATATTTTCTCTACAGGCCCACATAGTAAATAGTTTATGCTTCATGGGTCATGTTGCAACCACTCAACTCCATTGTTACAGCCTGAAAGCAACCATAGGCAACACATGAACAAGCAAGCATGGCTGTTCTCCAAAGAATGCTTATTTCCAAAAACAGGTGGCTTGCCAGGTTTGGCTCAGAGGCCATGGTCTGTCTACACCTTATCTAAAATAACAACATTGTACTATTTTAGATGTGTTGAGAAGTTTCCTCAAACCTTGAGATTCTTGCTCCCCAAGTTGGAGTGGTTTTATGTGGCCAGACCATCTGACTTGGGGAAGAAAGCAAATATCTTGAATCGTACATCTTATGTCTTCCAGTTAGTGTTAACTATGATTACTAATCATTGTCAAATGAAGAGAGTATAAAAATAACAATTTAACATGTGCCAGAACTGTGCTGTCGGCTTTATTTATACGACATCCTTGAGTACTTACAACACCACCAGAAAAGATGAATATGTAGAGATAGAAAACCCTCATGGGAAAAAGAAAATTTATAGGTGTGAGACAATGAGTGCAATGGAAAGAACATGAATTTTGGACAGATAAGACTTGATTTCAAGTCCTGGCTTCACTCCTCCATTCCATGTGACCTTGGCCAGATTTTATACGTCTCTTGAGTTTCTTCATTCATAATTGAAAATATAAAACTATATGAGAAAATTATGTTGTAATTGTAATTTATAATATTACCTATCTTTTAGAGACATGGTAAGGGTTTTTGAAGTGAGCGAAAAAATCATGTAGCACTGGAACATGGTAAGCACTCATTAAACCTGAGCCATTCCATGTGCTACACATAATGATAAAGTGACTTGCTGAAGGTCACATAGTAGTATGGGTGGAATTAGGATTGGCACTCCACCCCGACTGACTTCAAAGCTTGTGAACTTGCTACTGCATTGCACCGCCTCCCAGCTATAAATTTGAAGTGGTGTTATTCAACTTATGCATGGAAATTGCTCAGTGTATTAAAATATGAAATCTCCAAAGCCAGTCACATGAGGTGAGTCATCTCTGTTGGGCCATGGAAGCTGGGTGCATGTTTCTGGAAGTAAACATGATGTATCCAGCATATCTTGTGGCTGACGCTGCCATGTAATACTCGATTTGTCTTTCCTCTGCACGCAGACACTATGGGAAATACTCGTAACTTCTAAGTCTAGTTCAGATTCTCTTGGCTGCCAAATTCCGAAACAGCCATAAAATGTGATTTGCACTCCTAGCCGCTCAGGAATCTCTCCGTTACCTCAGAGAATCTGGCCACAAACAGGACTCAGAGTGGAAATTGCCCAACCTGTCTGCTATCACTCTCTTCAAAGAGACAGATCCGATCAGCATCTCTAAACTGTGACTCATGAGGTATTTTTGGCTATGTCAAGAACATTCTCAAACAAGGTACGTTTAATGTATACATTTTAGAGTTGGAAATGAATGGAGAGAACATCTAGATCTACACCCTCATTTTTCAAATGTGAAAATCAAGGCTCAGGGAAGTTAAATAACAAATCCAACACTTCTAGATTCCAGTCCCTGATCATTTCCCCACCCTAAATATAATCTGGGGTGGGGAGAGGGAGAGAGACACTTAAACCAGGGTTACGAGATTTAGCAAATAAAACTACAGGAAGCCCAGTTAAATTTGAATTTCAGTAAAATAACAAATACTTTAAAAATATAAACATGTCCCATGCAATAGTTGGGACAATGTTTGCAACATATTTATACTAAATAATTATTCTTTATCTGAAATTCAAATTTAACTGGGCATCCTGTATTTCACCTGGCACCTAGTCCAATCAAATAAGCAATGCCAAATTTCTACCTTCTGAAAAATATTTGAAAGTGTCAAGTTAGAATCTGGCTTAAGTGGAAGGATAGAAAAAAAAAAAAAAGAAAGTAAAGAAAAACCCTGAGTAGACAGGAAGAACTCAGGTGAAAATAATCAATGACTAGAAATGAAGTTAATGAAACCCAAGAAGAATAAGGAAGAAAGAAGAAAAGGAGGAAGGCAGAAAAAAACAGACCCCCTAGAAGGTGATGCTCTCTCCTTTATCTGAATCAGCTTGACAAAATAATGTTCAACCTACTGTCTTTTTCTGCGTCCCCCATTCGCCACTTGTCCTTCCTGCTCCAGTGTTACTTTCCCTGCTATATACAACTACCTTCCTTCTTCTCTGCTAAAATTGTATTATGTTTAAGTTGTAAATTTTAAGTCAAAGCCATACATTTAGATAATTTAAAACTCAAAGAGTACTGAAAAGCTTAAAAAGAAAAGCTCTAGTCCTTTTCCCCACCTCTAGGTTCTTTTGAGGAACCTAAATTAGGGTAGCCAGATTTGGCAAATAAAGATACAAGATGCTCAGTTAAATTTGAATTGCAGGTAAACAATAAATACCTTTAAATATAAACATGTTCCATGCACTAGTTGGGACAATGTTTACAATGTACTTATACTAAATAATGATTCTTTATCTGAAATTCAAATTTAAGTAGGTATCCTGCATTTTATCTGTCAAACCTACCCTAAATCAAATAAGCCATGCTAAGATTTCTGTCTTCCAAAAATATTTGAAAAACTACTTTTAAACTTCGTATCTATTTCAAAGGTGACCAGCAGTTCCCGTTTCCCCAGAACTGAAGTGTTTCCTGAGATGGGGGACTGTTGGTGGTAAAACCAAGACAGTCTTAGATAAACATGTATTATTCGTTGGTCACCTCATTTCTTATGTTAAAGATATTTCCATCTCACTAAACAATAAACCTTATTTTTGCTTATCAGTTTGAGACATTATCGTTAATTTCCTACTTTGAGAAGTGAGTATCTGTTTTGGTTATTTTTAAACGGTTGGTACAAAACCGTTTCCACATAGCACAAGTTCACCAATTTGGCCTAAAAGCCTTCAGAGAGTAGCTTCAGAGAGAATGTGTTTTCTCTAATCAGAGAAAACAAGAATTATGTTGTGTGAGTGTCAAGTTGCCATTTTATTGTCCCACTGAAATGCTTTCCCCCACCTAGGAATCCTTTTAAATTTTCTTAACTTTAATTGCCTTTTTCCCCCCACAAAGAAGTCAATTTAAATTAAACAGAATCCATCACTGTGATAATTTTTTAATGAGTAAAGATAATGTACTCTACAGAAATTGAAATGAGGTGTTCCCAGGATCATTTGCGAAGTCTCACAAAGTCCTCCTAAGAGTCAGCTGAAATTAATGAATCTCAGTCTCAGGACCGTCAATGCCATGTAACTGAGGGCTAGGTTCAATGGAAAAAAACCACACACAATAATAATAGTTACACTTTCCAATTTGAGCATTTAGCTCCTTTCGTTCCAAGATCCTGAGGAATTTTATAAACATTAAGCTCACAGGTGTGATTTATTAGATTAACTCACTGATAGACATCAAGGACTTTTTAATAAAGCTGGATTAAAAAGAGGAATAAATTAACATCCCAGGAAGATTTCCATGCTGGGGTGGAGCCCCCAGTATTGGAGGGAAGGTCAAGAAAAGAGATGTGCTCCTTAGCTCAAATTTCTTGAACTAACTCTGGTCTCAATACATAGTGACCACAGTTTGATGCGTCCTAATCTCCATTGAAAAATACCCCCTCCACAGCTTATTTGAGCTTCTCTTTATTGCTTCATCCTCATTCTTCCACTGGGTTTCAAAGACAAACAATGGCTTGTGAAACAGGTGACCTTCAGTTCAACAAGAAAAGTTTCTATGCTTTATGGAAATCTGAACACATGTTTGGTGATGCTTTTAGGGTAGAAGAGGTAGTCGTGGTACTGATCCAAAAACTAGGTTTTATTTTATAGGTTACTCAAGCCCTTCTTGGGTGGAGGGTCGGGTAGGGAAAAGATTTTTGGTCCTGTATTGTGGGCAATATGTTGTCCTGATAGATTCCTTTGTCTTAAGAAGGCAAACGGCTGCAAATTAAAATAAATTCTCAATAATAGTTTTCAATAATAGATTGAGTTTACGGAGATACAAAGAGAATTTCCATTATCCACCCTGTGAATTGAAGGGATGGATTAGCAAGGATAATACAAGAACAGTAAACTAAGTGATGTTTTATTGTCTTGTTTTAGCAAGCCCTGAATCAAGAGGGGATCAAATGTGAGGAGATTGGGGAATTGGAAACCCAACTTCTCATAAGGTATGAGATTCTAAAATAGAGCTAGAACTCTAGACTTTAATCTTTTTCCTCCAGGATAAGCAAATTCAATCCCCTCACTATACAGATGATACATTTGAGTTCTGGAGAATTAAAGTGACTTGAATAATTTAAGAAAGCTAATTAGTGGCAGATCCAGGATGTGAGCCCATGCCTCTCTCCTAATTCCTGTACCTCTGCTGTAAAACCACATGGACATGTTGGCTCTTTCCTTCTAACATTACATTGGCTGAAAGCATTTTCTGGAGACAGAAACAAGAAGCAAGTTTGCTTATCTGACAGACATAAAACAAGGGGAACAATTAGTGTAGCTTTCTTGGGAAGGTGACAGTGATTTTAAAAAACAGCCTATTAAATATGCAAAGCAATGGAGGAAGGCAGCCAAATGTCATAGGTAATCCAGAAGGAGAATAATTCACCTTTGGGCAACAGAATTTGCTATTATCTGTAATGTTTAAGCCAATGTTCAACATGAGATATCAATTCCCACATTTTTAGCTATCTAAGAGGCTTAGATGGCTATATTCTTAGAAAAAAAAAAGGGTAACAGGAATTATAATATTTAAGGAAACACTAGGTTGATCTTGGGAGAAAGATGGAAATAGTAAAGGCTCATGAATAATAATAGTAAAGGCTCATGAACTCTGGATTTGAAGAACCCTAAGCAGAAATTCCATCTACAATCCCCCTAGCAAATAACCATCCAACTACAGATCAACTCCACAAAAATAGGGAACTTACTAATTTAGGTGGCAGGCCTTTCCTTGTTAGGCAGGTTGTATCATAAGCATGCTCTTCAGTACACTGAGCCAATATGCTGCTCCCCTATGATAACTGTCAGTGAATAACTGTTGTTCTATAGTTCAGCCCTACAAATATTTGAGGTCTCTTATTTTCCAGGTTGTACTGAATTTTCTCTATTGATTCCGCTTCCTGAACACAGTCCATGGTACATTCTCTGCCTTGTACGCCCTAGTATAGGTTCCAGGAAGCTAAACCTTACAGAGAGAAACACAGGCTCTCTTGCCACCTGATTCTCATGTGGGTTTGGTCAAGAGGAAGGACCAAGAGGAACTTGGAGATCAGAAGGAAAAAGAGGTAGGGAATTTCCTTCTTGCTCTTTACTGGTGTCTACATTTTTGGTTGTGTTTATGTCCTTTTGTGACTATGGTTCCTGTCCAATAGTCCTTCCTCCATGAATCCCTTAACCTTGTCTACACCTTTGTAAGCAGCCACTTCATTAAAGTCCCTTGAACTATCTGAGCTGGATTCTGTTTCCTGCTAAGACTCTTGTTGATATACAGGTTAAAGAAGCATTCTCTGTTTCTGGAACTTCTCCTCAATTAACATGTTTTTTGGACATTCTCATTATTTTGGCTGCTTTCATTTGGTCACAGTCTAATTGTTCAAGTCCTGCCTGAAGAGTTTCATCCATAGTATGGGCCACAGCATTTCATATTTAATCTATTAGTGCATCACTTTAATCTCCCTTGCCAATGATGTCCTTTCTCTATTAATTCATGTTGTATCTTTCTTTTCTTTTTTTTTTTTTTTTTTTCTTTTTTTTTTTGCTATCTTACACGGGTGCCTCACCTGGAGCTTGCATCCAATGCAACTCCTAGATCTTTTTTTTTTTCATATGATTTTTCTATTAAGCCAGGTCTCTCTCATCTTCTATATTTTGCTCCTTGTCAGGAGACTGAATTATTTAAAAGGCCTGGCCCTGGTATTAACATGCTGGTCCTGAATGGTGACAGAGCACAGGGACACACTATTTTAAAAACACTGTTAGGAAAGAACATTTTAGTTTCTCTTGTCCTAGACTCTGTTTGTTCTCAGACACTGTGTCATAAAATTTTCATGGAAATTAACTTCCTTTGACTTCCATGGCCTTGTCTCTCCTGGGCCCTGTCTCTTCTTGATTGTCTTGGGTTTTGTTAACTACTTTTTCTTTTTCTCCTCCTTTAGTTTAAGTATTTCCCAACATTCTCTCTAAGGCTTTTGCCACTTCTTTGCAGAACAAAGAATGCACACCTACCAAAGGGCTACTTTGCACTCAGCACTGGGTAAGTCACTTTCCAGTCAATCATCCCAAAAACTATCTGAAATATTTGTGTTCTTACTTGATCGATGAGGAACTTGACCTTATGCAGTGAAGAATCTAAGAAGAGAGAGGTTCTACCTCATAGAAGTGAGCCAGACCATGTAGATGGTGGGCTCTCAGGGCAGGTTGGCCAGGGGATCCGTAATGACCTCTCTGTTTATATCGCTACGCAGTAAAAAGAGATGAATCTAAAGGAAACATGTTGTACCTGTAGATAGTAGAATGGCTTCCCAAGAGGGACACTAAGTTACCTTTATTGCTATTACTGACCAGCATTGTCATTTTATAAGTAGATTTGTCTGAGGGCCTTAATGGTAATATAGCTGGGCAAAGGGTTGATTACTTATATTTCATGAGAATAGATGATTAAACATTCTCAACCTAAAGAAATGTTATTATCTTTGCTACATTAATATTTTGTTAAAGAAAGAGGATTACAGCATTATTTACAGTTACTGATCTGTGGATTAATAGGAAACACTGCTCTTTAAATACAGTAATAACATGTTAGTTACCAAGAAAACTGAGGCCTGAGAGGTAGAGAAATTCTGATGAACATAAACAAATTGGGTATAAGAATGGAAAGCAAATCATTTTTACGGCAAATGCATCTGAGCAAACCTGGAATAATACTATTTTCTAATTGTCAATAACTGTCACCCCTTGATTAACAGATGTTTATAATACATGATAGAAATATATACTATATATTGCCCATTAAAATTGGCAAGCAAAATAGAAGCTCCAGTATTTCAGAATTTCTTGAAAAGAAAATTGGGGGAAGGGGAGAATACACACACATACACACACACACACACAGACACACTCACAAAATAAAACATATTATGCCAAGCCCACACTGTAATTTATCAACTGGGAAGGAAATTGGCATGTCTTTTCCTGCTGATTTATTGGTTAATTCCAACAATTCATTGTAGAAAAGGCCACCAGTGAATTACAGTGTGGGAAAAAAATTAAGCGGGGCATTTAGAAAGGTGTTTCAGAGTACAGCCTTTAGAAACAACTTACATAGCTATTTTATAGCCAGACCCAAAGCAATTGGTGCATGTGAAATGCAGTATACAGTTACAGAAAATACACCAGAAAATGCCGTGCATAATGCTTCCCATATTTAGAAGAATATGCCATGTCACATGAAGATTAGATTTCTCCTTTATCTTTAAGCTAGAATCATGTACATTAGATCTCTCTTACTATTTGTTGTAGAAATCATGTTGGAAGGGCAGTAACAAACATGAACTATGTTAGCAGAGTCAGTGATGGACACTGCTTTAGTGATAGAGACATTCGTCTTTTAGTCCAAAGGGGATAGAAACTTTCATTGGGTGGAACAAAATGCTGAAATTTTGCATTACAAAAATCAGGATATACTACCATCCATCCTGTGTCCCAGCCCTAACCCCAAGGATCTAAGGCTAATAGAAGAAGGGAATTTCTCCATTAACAATTCCATTTCTAATTTCTCAAACCTGGTTTAATCAGCTGGTTGCCCCTCTTTGTTTTCAAAGAGGAGTCTCTTTGAAATGATTAAAGATACGTGTGATGGTTAATTTTATGCATCCGCTTGGCTGGGTCTTAGAGCACAGATATTTGGCCAAACATTATTCTAGATGTTTCTCTGAGGTTTTTCTTTGTTTTTGTTTTTTGGATGAGGTTTATATTTAAGCTGGTAGATTTTGAATGAAGTAGATTACCCTTCATAGTATGAATGGACCTCATCCAATCAGTTGAAGGCCTGAATAGAACAAAAGACTGACCTCCCTGAGCAAGAGAGAATTCTGTGGCAGGCTGCCTTTGGACTTCAACTGCAACATCAGCTCTTCCCTGGGTCTCCCACTTGACAGCCTTTGAACTTGAACTGTAGCATCGGCTCATCCTGGGACTCCAATCTGCCAGACCACTGCAGATTTTGGACTTGCCAGCCTCTATAATCACATGAGCCAATTCTTTAAAATAAATATCTCTCTCCAGACACACACATTTTATTGGTTCTGTTTCTCTGGAGAACATTAACTAATACGATGTGCAAAGTAAATTGTTGCTTAAAACTGCAGAAAACATTGTGGATGTAATTTATAGAGTTAATGTAGGAAGGCAGGAATAATACACTCTTCATAGTCTTCTTCTTGTTATTATTCTTCAGTGGGAAAGGAGGATAAGAGCAAGTATATACTGAGTGCTTACTATGTGCCAAACATTATGTTTATTTATTTACTTGTTTGTTTATTTTTAGAGACACCATTGTCTCCTCACAATATCTCTATGAAAAATGTATTATCTCTAACATCTAGATAAGAAAAAGGAGACCCAAGGGGATTAAGCTACTTTCCAGTGGCCACATAGCTTGTGTGGAGCCTCTGTGGAGATGTCTGACTCCAAAATCTATATATATTATGTTTATTTGAGTGAGTACTTTTTCTATTTTTATGCTGTTTTCTCATGTGACATGATAGATACTGCTAGAAGCACATCTATATACTAAAGTGCTCCTTTGTAGAGTGAAAACCACCATTTTTTTAGACCTACTATGCACTAGGCACTGTGCCACTTTTCCTATATCATCTCTAATCCTCATTTTAACCCTGTCAGCAAGGTAAAAGCACTTCTATTTGACACCCAGGGACACTGAGGCTTAGAGAAATCATATAACAGACCCCAGGTTACACAGCCAAGCTGGGGTTCACCCCCGGGTTTATATGATTCCAAAATCCACCCTCTTAACTCCTACACTATGCCTCATGCTCATTTCCTAAGGATTCTGCATCAGTGTGTACCCCTAAATCATAACCCTTGGTTTTCAGACAAAAGAGCTTCCATGTTGTCGAATTTTTTTCTCACTGGCTCAACGAAACAGCAGAAGGGTTTCTATGCTGCAGCATGCTATTTTCTGAATGGAAAAGAAAAAAAAAAAACCAGAAATGTTTCCAAAAGAAAGTACAGAATATGTGTTATAAATTCTAACATGGTCTTTCTATTGACAGCAGAGTCTAGGGTTGCCTGAGCCACAACACTCTACTTTATGTTGCAGCAGCAGAGACTTCACAGCAGGACTCCTTAAGTCTTTCCGGTTTGCTCCTACAAAGTGATCAATAAGCATCCTCTTTCCCTTTTTTTTGTCCCTTTTGGTTGTGTTTACTTGGTCTAAAAAACAAAGAAGGGGAAATAAGCCCCTTGTTGGGGGGTTTTCCCTTACTTGCCCTGTTTCCTAATCACACCAGGACGTTATTGTCCAAAGCCACATTCACATTTAGAAATAAAAGAGAAATGGAATAAAACTTCAAGAAAAAGATACGAAAATGATGCTGCAATAAACGTGAATTCCTGTGGATAGGCAAAATGTGGATACTCCTTCTGGATGTTTGTAAATGGACAGAGATACCTGCCTTGCCTCAGAAACTCAGAAGCAATGATGTGCTTCTTGATGTATATGCCTCTGTAGACTTCAGGAAGGTGAGCCCATTTTTTACTGAGGGAGAGTGACAGAAATCTATCAACCTGGCTTATCATCCCACAATTACAGCAATTTATAGTGTGCTTCTTGCAAGGTCACCTGCATCTGCAACCAAACAAAAGCACTCTCTCTGCCTTTGTTTCAAAGCGACCTAATGTGCTCACTGCAACTTAAGTTATCCAGGATATTTTTCAATTAATTTGCAGTCACTTAGGCTTAGCATCACACAAGCCTGGCATATATCACATTTTTCATTGGCTGGAAATACCGGAGTGTCTCAACCCCCCTGTTTCAGAAGAACTGCTTTTCCTTTTTCTTTTAAAGTCACTTCATTCAGCTTTTTCTTTTCTCTTGAGTTAAGGAACTTGTTGTGAGAAAAAAAAATTCTTTGTAATTTCAAGAAGGAGCTTTCCATTCTGATAAGCTGCCTATATTTTTCTATCACCACCCGAAATTGTCTGAAGCAATTAAAAGCATGGCTAATTCTTCTGAAAGGAGGTTGAAACCTCTGCATTCTGAAGGAGACTCTTCTGATACAGCATCGGGCACCAGAGTCTGGGTCTTCAACCCCCAGTGGGAATGTGTGGAGACAAGGACTGAAATTTTTAGGTCAAAAATGCACTCATGGACATTTATTATAAGAGAACGAACTAGAAATCTTAGTAGTAGGGCCTTTCCTTCTCCACCCTTGTCTGTCTTCAGTGTTTTGCTTTCCAGAAAATCTTTTTTTATGACAACTGGTTGCAGTGCCCGCCTGGCCTCCCTGTGCTGCTGGCTCCAGCGGCAGGAGCTTCTGGTCTGTTTTCCAAAGCGCTAAACTCATCTGATCATTTTCCATCTCACAGTGCAGGTTCTCAGAGACTCACAAATCCATCATCCTGTTGCCCTTCAGATACGAGGAGAAATGTGTCGTTCAAACACCTCCTTGCTGGAAGAAGCTTTTTCAATCTATTCGACCCACTGGGGCCACAAGGAAGGTTTTACTTTTTCTCTTTTCCAATCCCCAACCCCACCACTGTCCTGCCCCACTGTTCCCCTGTCCCCCCTACCCATTTCAACTTTGACTCGCTTTCTCTGTGATTTTTTTCTGTCATCTTCTCTCAGCGCTTTGTGGGGCAGTGTAGCTGTGTGGTTTGGAGGCAGTATGGGCTATAATGTCAGACCCATCTGAATGTAAATCCTGGCTTCGTGACTGAACTTCTGCCTTCTCTGTCTCTCCATTTGTAACTGTTCCTCCTTCACAGCAAAGGTGAACTCGGATATGGAAAGTGCTTAGTACAAGACATACTCACATATTTTTAACAAACATAAATGGTAGAAATTAATCTTTACTCAGGCACTTTTCCTCTGATCTCTTTTCTTCCTCTGCTTTTTGTTTTATTTGCGTTTTTGTGAAATCACAGGTTGCATGCCCTGTTATTTAAATTAAAATACTTACCACTAGTGAAATGGATGCCAAAAATCTGGGAAACAAAGCACACTGTGCAATGTATGAGTTTTACAGTGGAGAAAACTGACACCCCTGGACATACCCTCAAGATCAGAGCTAGGTTTCTTTTCCTCTCTCCTGGGTCTTGTCAGATGGAGGCAATAATAGGACAGACTGTTTTGGAGTGTCTGGGATTGGCAGACCAGCTGTTCCTGTGAAATGTAATTGGTGCCACAGATCTGGATGAGCAATGAATGAAGTCCAGGGAGTTAAGTAGGCAGGGCTGGGGAAGGTGGGCAGCATCACGAGGTGGGCAGCATCCGGTTGCTGAAGTAAATCTTCCTTCCCTAAGCCAAGATGAGCAGACCTAAGGATGCTGATTCCAGGGAGCAAAATGTTTGCTCTCATCTCTGTTATTTCCTTTGGGTTATGTGCACTCCTAGCTCCATATGTGACCACAGTAGCCAGAAACTTTGCATATTTCCAAGCATACACTGGTCTGCAGACAATCTATATTGCTAGTTAGATCCACCAGAAGCCCCATAGATGACTTCTCAGTGTCTGTGGATACTAGGTTAAGAACTCCATCTAACTCTCAAGTAGTTACTCATTTACTAGTTTTTCATAGACAGGTTAAAATATCCCAAAGACTTTCTAATGTCCTTTCCCATTAATTTATACCAATCACACGACCTCTTCTTGACTAATTTCACTTCTCAGAGACATCAAAAAGATAAAAAGTATATTCTGGCTGAAGGAGAAATGTGTTGCCAGACAGTATACCACCATGCCCTATGCCTGTGCATGGCATTTTTTCCTTGCTGAATTTGGATCAGACTCAGTACCTTTTCCACCAGCTATCCAGGTATTTTTCTATAAATTGATTGGAGTTGTCATGTGACCATGCTCACCTAAATTTCATTTATTCTACTATTCCCAACTTCCCATGGACCAAACACTAGGCCATATGGCTAGTTCTACCCAATGTATAATGAGTAGAAGTGATGTGTGTCACTTTTGGGCAAAGGCAAATGAAAGCTGATGTGCTTCCCCTATGTACTCTTTCTTTATTGTGACGATCTTAGAGGTCATGTGTTCCAGGATGCATGACTTAAAATGGAAGATGGCTGCTGTTTCTGAACCAAACTTGGTCTCTTTGCCCACGTGCAACAGAAAGTCCAACACCAAAGCACGAAGATTTTGTAGAAAGGCTTGTTGTGGGTTGACTGGCAAGGAGACAGGAGGCAACACCCAAATCTGTCCTACTGAGCTGGGTGGTGGGGCAGGTTTTGTAGGTAGAGGGTAGTGAGGCATGGTCTGATTGGATCCTGCAATGAAGTGATGCTGGGAGGTGTGATCTGACTGGATCTTACCAGAGGGTGATGCCAGGGCTCAATCTGATTGGATCATGGATCACGCCAGCATGTGGTGTTCACGTCTTAACTCAATCCCTGTTCCTTGGTCCAAGTACCTAGGTTCCGCCCGTGGCTGTGCTCTTCACTCATCTGGGTATGCTCAGGTTACATAACTTGCAACATGGGTTCCATGGCAACTGAAAAACAAGTCACCATTTTATTACACAAAATTGAACCAGATTAGGCTGGTTCTGCAGGTACACTGCCCCATGTGTGCAAATATTTTATATGATACACCTCTATTGGGAAGCACCACTGAGCTTTAGGCTTTGTCCATTGGAGCAGAAGAATCAGACCTAATCTGATGAGTAAAACACGTAAGATAGACCTTATTTGCCATTCCTCCTGGTTATTGAAAAGGTAAAGCAGCAAGCTTTAATTAACATGGTCAGCTGTGGGTAAACAGAGTCAGCTTTCTGGATCCAGAGTGCCAAGGACTCAAGTCTGGAGGCATCCTGTGTTCATCCATACTTGAAGTTCTGACTGCTTCCCTTGATGGATTCCTCTCTTTACTTTCAATAGGACTAATTTTCACAGATGAAGAAATGAGGCCCTGTGAGCTAAAATGGCTTGCCCAAGTTTATATAGATAGTGGATTAGTGGGTGAGCTAGAACCAGACTCCTGACTCCTGACCCAGGAATTCTTCCCTCTCCCTGTTGTTCCATTTCCCTGCCTCCTGCCTCCCTCCATATTGATGATGGGGTAGCAAAGGGGGTTCCAGCCATAGATTTTCTTCCCTTGATAGTATGGAATAACCAGCAGGTAACCACAGTGCACACACTCTAAATTACAAGATCATTAGCCTTAGGAATTATCTTTAAATCTGCAAATTCTGCCTCCTAAGAAGGCCTCCTTGTTTTTTTTAATCCTACCCTAAACTAGTCATTGAGTTTAGCAAGCAAAGATCCTCATCGTAGCATCAGACATGACTTTCCCTCCTCCTTGATTGATTGATTAATTAGTTATGCGTACTTGGGTCCAGCAGGGAGCCCAGTGACAGCTGTGACATGAAAATTACCAGAAAGTTACAAAAATATGTAGCAGTGTTGACTTGCTGAAATGTAGAATCAGGGATTGATTAGAAACAGACACGTATAACGATCACGTCTTGAAATTACCTGTCACTACTGAGGCCTTGAGAAGAATCCTTTTGGTTAGGATGAATTATTTTAGTTCCTATCTAATCACCTGCAAAGAAACTAGTGAATATTCTCTATTCTTATTTCAACTTTTTTTTTTTGGTCTGGAATCCTAGAGTTTAGAACAACGACTCCTGTAGAGACAAAATGATTTTTGAAAAACTCAAAACCCAGTCACATCATTCCCTGCTTAAAAATCCTCCAATGGTGTCCCATTGCTCTTAGAAATAAGACAAACTGCTGAACATGTTCTTTAAGGGCCCCATCCTGTTAGCCTTCAGCTTCCCCTCAGCCTCATCATGTATTCCCTTTCCTGCCCTCTGGCCACACTGATCCCTTCAGTTCTCACCACAGCCCACACTCACCACAGGGCCTTGGCACATGCTCTTTCCCCTTTCTGAAATTCTCTCCCTTATCAACTCTTTGTTATTCTTCAGGTCTTATCTCATGTCACCGTATTGAGAGTGCCTTCTCTTATCTCCTGATAGATCATATCTCTCTATTAAAGACTCTTTTGGTATCATGTGCCTCCCTTCATGGCACTGTCACAGCTATAATTTTACTGTGTGTGTGTGTGTGTGTGTGTGTGTGTGTATGTATGTATGTTTACATTCATTCAGAGAATTAAATTTTTTCCCCTAATTAGAAAGTTAAGTTCCACAAGGACTGTGCCTTGCATCTGTTTTCTGCTTTCAATATTTTCCCCAGCAGTGTGTTCCCCTGGCACAGAGCAGGCCCTCAATTTATATTTGATGAATAAATGAATGAATAGTTAATTGACTGAAAACTATCGCCTGGTATAAATGTAGTAGAAATCACAACCAGGCATTTTTCTTGAACACTTTGAAAAAAGACAGTGCATAAGCAGACAAGAATCTTAAAAGAACCCAAAGCTTAGTATGATTTCTAAGCAGCAGATTTCCTGGTGCACAAATAAAACAGCAACTAAAAGTTCCACCCTTCAGATTTCACCAGTGTGATTCTCAGCTGGTTTAGCAAACCTGAGGCATTCATAATTCAGAAGAATCTGAAAGTTGTCTGGTACCTTGCATGCTCAATAAAAGGATCACTTTTATGCTCAACAATTTTTTCTGGCTGCAATACTGCTATGAGCAAAGGGACACATATATTAATAATGTTCAGTTGCATCAGTCAGGGTCCCAGCAGGAAGCACTTGGCTCTCTCAAAAGGTATTAACTAGAGAACATTTAATGAAGAAACAATTTCAATAGACATGGGCAGGCTTCAGGGAACGAACAAAGCATGGTGAAGCACCCAGGAATTAGCAACAATTGGGAGCTGTTACTGTCCCAAGGCCCAGAAAAACAAGAGAAGGGGAATGGCGTTAGAGAAATATGATGAAAATGGGTGCTCTAGAGAGGGGCTGCCTATCTGGAGCTGTTGCCATCCCAACTGTAGCCATAGAAGAATGCAGCCACTACCTGATCCCTAAAGGGAGCAGCAGAGACAAGGAGGAATAAATTCTGGAACATCTGTCTTTTCCAGCCCTACAATCTACTGGCAAACCCAACTGGAAGCCAGAGGTGAGGAAGTTGGGGAATGCAGTCTATAGAGGTCAGTTTCTGTGGGCCCCGAGCAAGGCAGAGAAGTATGAGGATGGATTTATGAAGGGATAAGGAGGGCAAAGAGAAAATGGCCAGCATGCCTTTTATTTATAGAGCACTTACTATGTGTCACTGTTTTAAATTCTACGTGTATTAATTCAAGCAGTCTTCACTGTAACCTCATGGGGTAAGCCCCAATATTTTTCCCCTATTATGGAGGAGGAAACTGAAACATAAAGAGGTTAACTAACTTGCCCAAAGCCACACAGCTTGTTAGCTGGTGATGAAACTAAAATTTAAACTCAGGCATTCCGACACCAGAGCCATTCACTTCAACAGTATGTGAGACTTCAGAAGAAGAATTCTAATTTCGGGGTGAAGATTTAAAGCTGTGCTTGTGCCAGGAACAAATCACCGGTGCAGGGGGCCTGGAAGAAACAGACTCAAACTTTTTCTCAGTACTAGAATAAATACTTTAGAGTTCGGGAAAAAAAAAAAAACCACACAATTTATTATTATACATCAGGATTTTTTTTTTCAGTAACTTGATGTTTGGGGTTACTAACTACTAACTGTAGTGGCCATATTCAAATATATAAACATTCATTAGGCAGGATGATGAAGGATGTAATTGAAGCTTAACTCAGAAAGAAAAATATCTGCAAGTGTGTCAGCACCATCTAGCCAAATATTCATATTAGGGATGGAGTTAAAGAATTTTAAGTAGAAGGAAAGAACACATCCAAGGTTTGTAAGTCTCATATTCATCCCTTTGCTCCACGACTTTGATATTTTATCCAGAAGTGAGTAACACTGCTAATATCTGATGTAAGTTTGAGAGTTGAGTCTGAAAACAAAATAACATCAATCATATCTTGTTGCTATATTAAATAACTTACTGTTTTTAATTCTTTTTGCTGTACTTCTAGAAAATACAGATACACAAAAGGAAAAAAATAAAAACCAACTACAATTGTATCACTTAGTGAAAAAATAACTGTGCGATTGGAATGTCATCCTAGTCTTTTTTCTGTTTGTGTCTCTGTGTATTTACAAAGTTGAGATCATATTGAATGTATTGTTTTAAACTTTATTTTACCTATAGTGAAATGAAATTTCCATGTCATTTTTCCTTATTACTAATAATGAGGTTTTCTTTTATAGAGATAGACCACATTTTGTCTACTCAACCCTCTACCGCTGGACATTTAGGTTGCTTTCAGTTTTTATGGTAAACAGCATGCTCACAACCAAACATTTGTACATATAATTGTAGAGAAAATAACCATGAAGTTATATTTACTTTTTCTATTTGAACATTCCAGACACCCCTTCCCAAAAGACAGGGATTTTCTTTAATATTTGGATGTCTTACATAGTTAGATTTGGAGGACGGCAGGCCTGAGAGAATTTGATGAAATTGGCTCGGCTCACCAATATACATCAGAAGCTTTAATATACGCTCTAAAATACGGTTACAAATATCAATTTCTTTCTTAGTTAACTGAAGTTAATACTGGATAATTTTCTTAAAGACCCTAAAATTTTGTTTTGAAAAAGCTCAGGTCAGAATCATCTTTCTGCTAGGAAAAAAAAAAAAAAAAAACTACACACGGTAGACTGAGCATTTTTAGTTAAGGAAGTGTGGCTAATGAAAGCAGACCTCTTTGTTTCATTTGCCACATGATGCAGTAGCTAGCTGTATTAGGTTGCCAAGAAGGAAAAAAAAAAAGGCTCACAGACCTGTAAGTCTATAAAAAGAATGTATCATGTACTGTGGTGGCTTCTATCTGAAGTCCTGAAGGCATTTTTAGATGCTTGAGCAGTTCAGTCATAAGATGAAAGGACTTTGATCTTTCCTGCTAACTTAGCATGAAAATAAATTTAAAAACTTGGCCCTTTATGATAATAGCATTAAGTCTAAGCAAATGCACTGGCAAAATTCAGAGACACTCCAGCATTCTAAACTGTAAAGTAAAACATATGGGTGGTGGCGAAAGGAGGAAGAGATCTAATTTCTCAATCAAAGGGAGAGACATCCAATTATCAAGGCAAAGGATATTTTCCCATTTGGTATAAACGCTGAGAAAAGGTGTCCCTCCCAGATCCTGGTACAGGTTTCCTGTTTGTGGAACAGGGCTCAGGCTATCTGTATGCTGCTAATTACTACATTTCATTCCATTTCCTCATTTCAAAGACTCTCTGTCAAAGTCTTTTAGAAAAGCTTTGCTTGGCTAGCCACTATTTAAGATACAAAATGAGGAGCATGTCTTCCTCCAAGAAAAGTAAAATAATAAAAACCTACTGTGTGCTAGCTTTTGTATGAATCACGTCCTTAAGCCTATAAGGACAAAAGGAGAAAGAATTGTCTGAGAATCCCAGAGCTAAAAACACATCAGCCTGGTCACACAGCTAGAAAGTGGCAGGGCTAGGTTTTTAATAAAGTCTATCTGACCCTAAAGCTCATGATATTTTGAATACACTAGGTATACCACATAGTAACATATGTAGATGTACACCCTATTGTAATATAGTATTGTCGCAGACATTTGATCTTCGTTTGGCTGTCTCGCATTTGATCGTACTACTCCCCAATTTCCTTTTGGGTGGAAGTCCTCTTTGAATGTTGATTTAATGGGAAGGCAGTTCTTATTACCTCCCACTATAGAAGTCTAGGAGATCATATTCCTTTTCAGCGCCCCTGGTACAACTGGGAAACAGTGACCAAGGTGCCAGTGTGATTCTTATTCTCAGAACTTTGGCTGTTTGGTGACTCAGTCAGAGGGAACGTTCAGAGGTTGTGTGCATCACAGCAGTAGGTGTGGCTTGAGGACCAGACATTTCCTTCGATAAGACATAGTTTCCTCTCCAGCCCCCAGAGTCACTTCATGTTGGTGTATTTTGTATGCTAGGTCCTCCAGCCTCCCATTGATTCTGTGACTTGCCCTTCCTTCCAATAAATCCTCTTTTGCTAAGTAGCCAGTGTTGGTTTCTAAGAATTCCAACCAAGAGTCTCAAGAGATACGAGTTTCTTAGACTCAGTAACAGGCCAGAAAATAACCATGAACCTTTACATGGCACTGAAATCTATAACATAGTTTCAAGGGACCCTCTGCAAATTATTGCTGGGATATTAACAGCAATATATCCATTCAGATCAATAAGAAGTAGACAAATTATTAGGGCCAAGTATGGTGTTAGTGATTACCTTCACACTTTAACCCATCATGTTGGGGCTGTCCCCCTTGACCACTTAGAATTTTACAACTTTAAGGGACCCCGGTGATCATCTAGACTGACACCCTCATTTCCCTTTTATGAGGCCACTCCCTCATCAGTCGTAAGAAGGATATCACGTTCTCTTTACCCTTTGGACTTCAGTATTCACAGTGTCACTTCCAAGGCTTCCATTGTCCCTTTTGAACATTAGTCCAAAGTTATTAAGCTTAATGCACAGTTGCTTAATGCATAGAGAGTGACAAAACGGTCACAGAGGGAAATCCATGCTCCTCATTTATTTTGTTTTGTGAGACTTTACTTTCAAGTGGCCTTTCCTGCTAAATCTGAGGAATTTTATTTAAAAATAATAATGAAAGGAGGGGAGGAATATGTCATCAAGAAAAAAAGCTGAGATAAAATCCGCAAATCATTTAAATGATTTAGAATGGCAAAAGATAACTAACTGAAAAACAGAGAAAACAGCAACAGTTCATAATTCTACCTGGCAGCCTAAGGCAGCCTGAAATATGTGTCTGACAAGCTGTCACAGAGGCTGATACTCTTGGGAACGCCTTATTAGGAGTTTACTATGAAATGATTATATGCTCCAGTTAAACAGTCTGCATGTGTCCGCAGACTGCGATGGCGATGGCAGGTGCACACTCAGGAGCCAGGCATGCTGGGAACGGGAAAGCCAAAGTTTCTGTTCACAACAGCAAAAGCGCCAGGACTGACCAGGAGAGACTGGTTGAGATTTGGCAGCTGGTACTCATAAAAGCAGTTGTACAGTTCGAAACACGGTGTCCAAAGGATATTGTAAGCTTAGAAGCAGCGAGAGAACTGTTTGAGGGAGGCCAGAGTTGAAACTTTCAGGAAGGAAATTGTAACTGCCAATGAAGACAGAATTCTTCCCTGGATCTTGAGATTGTAGAGCATGCAGAAAGATTCCACTCTCAGGCTGAGGGTCTAAGAAGGGGTTAGCAGGCTATCAGGGACCCAGACAGTCAGATGAGATCCAAGTCAGAGTTTTTGTCCTAGAGACAGATGGGGTGCTAAGGACTGTAGGCCATTGGATTCAAACTCCATATTGGCCACTGATTAGGTGACTGGCTTTGGTACTATTTAATCCCTTTGAACATGAGTGTCCTCATCTGTAAAGTGGTAGTAACAACAGTGCTTACCTCATAGGGTTGTTATGAGGATTAAATGAAAGAAGCATATAAGATACTGAGCTCATAGTAAGTGTTTAAGAAATGTTAGCTATTGTATTAGTGGGGAAGACTAAGGAAAGGGGTATAATTGTAAGTCCTTAAGTCTGTAGTCTTGGAGGAGGAAATATTATAACTCAGAGGCTTTAAAGACTTCTTGGGTTATCCCTGCTATGACAGCTAATGAGCTTGATTGACCATATAATCTAATTCTAAAGCCTCAGGCTGTATAAACTTCCTGCTCTATTTCTAATTAACCCAGACACCGGGAAAAACCTGAGGCTGCTGCTCAGGTCTGTCAGGAAAAGCAGAAGAGACAGACAAGTCAAAAGTAGACCCCAAGTCAGGGCTCTAAGTTGTGCCACTATCATTTTTGTCTTTGGAGATAAAGGTAGCTTTGATCTGATTGTTTCAAATGGATAACCACACTAATACCTCACCTGCCACAATTAGTTCTAACATTTTATTTTTGTATTATAATTCATATCTAATTTTAATACATGATCATGTTAGACAAATAAATGTCATCTTCCCCACCAACGTGATACTGGTGGGCAATGGGTTAAAATTTCTCATCTGATTTGTTGACTGAGCTAGGTGAACTTGATCAGGCAATTTGTTAGGAGAGCTGAAATATAGTCAGGAACACTCTTGGCTTAGGGTTTGCATTTGTGTTTTCTTTTATCTTTTCCCCAGTCATAAATCTTGAATGGGAAAGAAAGTGAAAAGGGAATGAGGGGAAAAAAAATGAATCATGCAGAGGGATGTCTCACTGCCCATGCATCCATCCTCTGAGCTGGGCAGCAGAGATTACAAATCAATCATACTGTGCAAATCAAAAGTCTCTCACAGATTCCACAAAGGAAACCATTTCAGAAAGATATTCTTAGGATTCTGTTTTCCCCAAACACAGTTGGTCCAGCATGAATGGGCTCTACTCAGATTAACATGGCATTCTGGTTTGGGAATCAATGAGACACGATGGAAAGTATGACAATTTCCATTTATGGTGTTAGATGAAAATGACAGAGCCAGGAGTCAGAATCCTGTAGAATCCTTAGTCTACCTGACTTGCTGCCACTCTGGGCCTCAGCATCCTGATACATAAAATGAAAGAGTCAGCATGATGGACAGCAAATCGTCTCTGAATCCTTTCAGGCTATTATTTCACTTGATTTGTATATTATTTTACCTGATTTTTCTGTGTTTCCCATTCAAAGTAGGTGTGTCCTTTTAATTAAGGTCTAAAAAGTATATAGTTGAATTTAATTCTGTTTAGTCTTACCATTTTGGTTTTTAAGTTGTAATATTTAAAACACATATGATTCTTGGGTTTATCTTTATTTATTGACTGTTTGTCTCACTTGTTATTTTCTTTCTCCTCCTCTTTCTTAACTTCTTTTGGGTAAATCCAATGTTTGCAGTCTATATCTTGAAGCAGGCTAGTTATACTTTAGTTAGTTAGAACCTTGTTAGTTATACCTTCTTTTAGTAACATATATCCTTGATTTATATAAAAATGAATATTTTTAGCCATTCACAGATAACACAAGGGCTTTGGAATACTTTATCTCCATTTACTCACTTTGGGCTTTTCTGTTATTGTTATTACGTATTTTAATTCTGTGCATCTTAAGCCCCCCAAAGACATACTTATTGTTTTGTATGTTCAATAGTCATTTATATTTATCTAACTATTTAACCTTTACTTAGTTCTTCATTCCTTCTTATATTTTCACAGCTCCTTCTAGGATCATTTTCCATCTGTCCATTGGTGTTTCTTTCAGTCTCCTAATGATGAGTTCACTCAATTTTTGCCTGTCTAAAAACATCATTATTTGACCTTCAGTTTTAAAAATAGTTTTACCAAATATAAAATTACATTAACATTTTTCTTTCAGTTTGTTTTACTGTCTTCTGACTTCCATCATTTCTGTTGAGAAGGCAACTGTAAATTTTAATGTTTCTATTTTAAAAGCAATACATTAAAAAAATCTCTGGCTGCTTTTTTGTTTTCTTATTTATTTTCTTTCGGAAACATTATTATTCTGAGCTTAGGTGAGAAGATTTTTCTGCTGTGGTTTAGTTTATATTTTTTTGTTTCTTTGTTTCCTTGGTTGGGTTTTTTGCCTGTGTGCTCTTTTGAAGTTCATAGGGATTCTTGTGGCCGATGTATTTGTCAGTCTTGGGAAATTTTTAAGATTATCCTTTCAAATTTTTTTTATTTTTCTCTGAGCTTTTCACTATGTCCCATATGTCTCTATGATCTTTCCTATTTTCTATCATTTTAGCTGTCTGTGCTTTTGCCTGGATATTTTCTACCAATTTATCTTCCAATTTAGTAATCAACTTTTCTGCTATGTCTGATTTGCTGGTAAACCCATCTATTGAGTCTTAATTTCAAGTTTCAGCTATTATGGCTTAATTCCATAACTTCTATTTTGTTTTCAAAATAAAGGCCAGGTATCTAGTGAAATTCTCCATATTAACACCTGTTTTCTTGAACGTATTAAGTCCAACTACATTAAAGTCTATCCCTAATAACACTAAGAAATGTGTCATCTGCAGGTCTGTTTCTGTTGTCATTTTTTTCTCTTGGTTCTGTTTTTTGACATACCTGGATATATTTTTTACTAATAGCCATATATTGCTAAAATAAGTATTAGAGGCACTTAATAATGCTATATTATCCTACACAGAGTTGATATTATCCTTCGGTAAGCAAATAGAATGGTAGCAGGCTCCTTTAAGCCACATGGGCACTGAGCTAATTCCAGGATGGATTGCAGTTTTCCAAAATTATGTATCTAGTTTGTCCATGCTCCTAGATTGTCATCCTCAGGGTTTTCCAACCAATATTCTGATGTATCTAGTAGGGCCCCCTCCCTAAAGTGGGTCCCAAGTACTCGAGTGTCACTTTTTTTTTGTCTTCCCAGAACCAAGAGAAAGTAGAAACACGTGCTTTATTATATGATTCTTATTCTCCTTTTCTGTAGAACCAGCAAATGTCTTAAGGGAAAACAGGCAGAGATCTGGGCTTACTTCTTTCTTCTAATCAGAATCTTGCCTCCACCTCCCCCACCCCATCACCAAATTCTGGCTATTGTGGCAGTTCCAAACTCTAATTTTTGGCTCTGTAGCCCTGTGAGATTGCCAAATTTTCCACTGACTTCTCTGCCTTTTAACAGAAGCTATATGTCCTGGCCCTCTGAGTGAATTCTTGGCTTCCCATTCAAAAATCAACAAATGCCCTGAAGAAAAAAAGTGGTTATAAAATCTCTCTGTGATTTCCTTCTCACTGGCATCTTAGCATTTCAAGATTATTTACATCAGCAGTTTCTTGATGGGCTCCTCTTCTTATTTAAACAAAATTAATCTGATTTTTATGGTCATTCTCAGAAAGTGTATTAGTCTGTTACTGTGGTGGTAACACATGGTTGTAAATCCTTTTTGATCCCTTTTGAGAGGTGAGATCTTTGACCCCTATCCTTAAGTTTGGGCAGACTTAGAACTACTTCAACTAATGGATTACAGCAGAATTCATAAATGGCCATTCAACATCTGCTTTATGCTGCTGGAACACTTGCTCTTAAAGCCATAAAACATCATCTTAAAAGTCTACTTGGAGACTGCCATACTGAATTGACCACAGAGGTGGTCTTGTGAACAGTCCAATCTGAGCCTGTTCTTTAGAGATCCCTTCCAAGTTCCATATATACAAGAGAAGAAGCATCATGGAAGTCAGTCCTTCAGCCTCAGCTCTTCTTGCTCTTCAGCTGTTTGAGCAATCCTAGCTGAGGCTCAAGGAGACATCAAGGAGTAGAGAAGAGCCATTTCCATTGTGTTTTTTCTGAATTCCTGATCCACAGAGTTTATGGGCATTATAAAATGGTTGCTTTTTTATGTCACTAAGTTTTGGGGTGATTTGTGATACAACAGATATATGAAGTATCCCTAGGTATTCCAACAGAGCCAGACACAGAAGTCACATATAATTTACTTGATTTTTTTTTCATTATAAGAGAAACTATGAACCAAACTTGGACAAAAGAATGGAACAAGAATAGGATTGTAAATAGATGCAGAAAATCTTTTATAGTCATATCTGGTTTAACCTGAGAAATTAGAAAAAAATGGATTTTTTTTTCTTTTTACATGCCATCCTCTTTGATGTACTAATTTTCCCACTGCTTCCATATCAGATTAGCCCTTCATCAAGACTTATACTCTTTGTGAATTATACAGGTCTTTAACTTCCCCTCCCTTCATTTCACTATATGGTCTAGTGAAAATATACCACCTTTGCTCCCATCGCTTCAGAACTGTATTCTCTGCTTGCCAGCTGTTAAACCAACCATGAATTAGAGGAATCTATGAATCACGGAATCTTCAGTAGAAATAAATACGATCTAGTCTAACTGCCAACCCTAAGCAGATATTCCCATCCCTGAGAGGTTGTTACCTAGCTCATGCCAAGCAATATATTTCTTTTAGCAAATTTAAATTAGGGAATTTCAAGAAAATGAAAGCCAATCAGCAAAGGATGTCACAAGAGTGATTCAGTAATATCCACCATGAAAAAGGTGTTGGAAAATAAAGTCAAATAAAACACAGTCATTGGCCTCAGGAGCATAACAATTTTTCAGGAAATAAACATACCACTAACTATTCTATAATGTTATGTGAGATTAAAATGCACCAAGAACAATGCATTGAAAAGGAGGAAATTATTCTAGTTAAGTATATGGGGATATTCTGGGAAAGTCCCACAGACAAAATGACATCTCAGCTGTGCTTTTTCCTTGGTTGATGTAGTTTCCAGGTTCTTCTGCATTCTGATTGCCACCATTCATCTGGACACTATCTAGTTTTTCAGTCTCTTTGGAAACACAATTTCCCTAATATTACTTAAATAGTCTACAGGTCAAGGGACAGTCACACCCCTTGACCTGAATGTGACACCTCTATTTATGAAACCTAAGATTTCATCCTCATTTTTATCAGCAAGGTCATATTATTGGATCCATGTACTGCTTAACGTGTACTAAAATCTCTAGAATTTTTTCCACATGAGTTATTTTGAAATCAGGTTTTTATGCTGTTCATATTTTGAATCTGCATTCTCAAGACTTTATATTAATTCTTCATTTGAATCCAGTGTTTCAGCCTCTAGAGAATTTTGTTGTGGGGGAGGAGACAGGATGGGAAGGTCTGATCTCAGATTCTAACAAATGAGCTAGCTTTTCTAGGTCTGTGTCAGCTGCAAATTTAATGAGCAAACCTTGTGCATCTTTCTCCAAGGTGGTGATTAAAAATGTTGACCAAGACACAATCATGTAATCTGGGCTTGGACAATCATATATTAATGCATTTCTCCTATTAAGTGACTTATTTGCATTTTAACAGTGGCCTTCTGGAGAACAGATACTTTTACCCAAATAAATGATGAAGATGATAGGAATATTAGGCATCATAGAAGTCCACTTTGGGAGATTATTATTAGACGTGGGGTCCCTTCTATGCTTCTCAAATCAGACTATCTGGGATGCCTTCTATTTATTCCATTTTGAGGCCTCTCCTTCATTCTTAAACTTTCCTGCACACTGGAATCACCTGGAGAGTTTTTAAATATACAGATACCTGGGCCCCACTCCCAGAGTGGTGCCGCCTACATTTTGGGTGTTTGTGAAGCTACCCAGGTGATTCTAATGTTCAGTCAAAGTAGAAAGCCACTGCTTTTGCAGAAAGTCATCAACTGCAGAAGAAAGAGTATAAGGTTAGAGGTCAAAGTGGGATAGACCCCAGCTCTTCGTGTAACAGTTTTGTGATTTGGACAAATTGCTTAATCTCTGAGCTTCTACTTTCTTATCTGAAAATTACGGCTCATAATGATCTACAATGTGTTTAAAAGAGATCATGTACATTGTCTCTGTTCATAGTAGGCAAATAGTGACTGTCATCCCTTCCCTCTGTTTTTCCTAAAGTCCCCTAAGTTGGTCTATAGAACAAGGTCAGCAATAGCTGAAGAGCAGATTTGACACATGAGCTCTCGTCTCTGGTGTTCCTTCCAGGATCAGATAACTTCACCTTTGATGACCTATGGCTGAACTTTTCTGTCTCATAGAATGATTTAACATCATTTAAATGCACAAATGTAGCTTAGCTGGGAAATAAAACATATATTCGACTTTAAATTGCCAAATAGAAAAGAAATGTTTCATTTTCAAACTGTGGTTACTGAAGAACGTGCAACTGCTCAAGTTTCATCAATAAGCCTTTCAAATGTTTCCCTGTATTCTCAGTTTCTCATGTAAGACAACTTTTCATTAATATAGGACTTTTTTGAGGTGGAACTCAGCGAGAAAAATAAATACTAGATAATTTTTTTAGCTATTCTTTTTGGAAAATCCTAACCAAAATACTAGCTAGGTAAAATAAAAGTTTTTAACATCCGAACTATTAAATGATTGTTTAAAAGAACTTCTTAATTGGAATGAGGTACAGTACATGTAATACAAATTCATGTGTTGTTTTCCAAATGTGAAAATATATACCTAGACGTCAGAGTAGAGCATTGAAATGTCACTAAAATTTTAATGTCATGCAAGACTATTGTTCCATTTTCATTCTGCTTCCAGCCCAAAGATACAACAGTAATTTTTAAAATAATGTGAACAAACAAGCTTGAGTTTATCTCATCTCATCTCCTTTCCAGTCTTCTCTCCATGCTTCTCATCTCACTTATTGTAAAACATTTATTGAGATGCTAGTGTTCATTAGGCATTACGAATATCACGACAAATGAGGTAAGTGATCCCAGACTTTGAGGAACTCACAATCTAGTGTAAAAAATAATTAAAACCCAACATAGTTAATGACAACTGAATAAGGTGTGTAGTCTAGTTAGCAGTATTGTACCAACGCGAGTTTTCCAGTTTTGATTTTGTATCATAGTCATGTAAGATGTCAACATTGGAGGAAGCTGAGAGAAGGGTACACGATACTATTTATGTAACTTTTGGTGTAATTGTAATTGTTTAAAAATAATAAAGTTTTGGCCAGGTGCAGTAGCTCACGCCTGTAATCCCAGCACTTTGGGAGGCCGAGGCGGGCAGATCACGAGGTCAGGAGATCAAGACCATCCTGGCTAACATGGTGAAACCCCGTCTCTACTAAAAATACAAAAAATTAGCCGGGCGTGGTGGCAGGCGCCTGTAGCCCCAGCTACTTGGGAGGCTGAGGCAGGAGAATGGCGTGAACCTGGGAGGCGGAACTTGGAGTGAGCCGAGATCGTGCCACTGCACTCCAGCCTGGACGACAGAGCAAGACTCGTCTCAAAAAATGATAATAATAATAATAATAATAATAATAATAATAATAATAAAGTTTTAAAGAATCTAATATAGTAGATTTTTAAATAATGTCCTACTAATGTAGGACAGATGTTTCAAGGAAACTGAATAAGGAGACATTATCCTGTATGAGGGAAAAAGGGAAGGCTTTGCAGAGGAAATGGCATAAAATCCGGCTCTGAAGAGGTAATTCAAAATGTCCGTGGTGTTTTAGTTGCCCGTGGCTTCTGTAACAAGTTTCTACAATCTTGGTGGCTTAAAATAATATAAATTTATTCAGTTACAGTTCTGGAGGCCAGAGGTTCAAACACTAGTTTTACTGGGCTTGAGTCAAGGCATCAGTAGGGCTGGTTCCTTCTGGATATTCTAGGGGAGAAACAGTTTCCTTGCCTTTTCCAGCTTCTGGAGGCTTCGACATTCCTCAGCTTGTGACCCCTTCTTCCAATCACTCCAGCCTCTTGTTTCCATTATCACATTTCCTACCTCCTCTTTTGTAGTCAAATCTCCCTCTGCCTCCTTCTTATAAAGACTCCTGTGATTACATTTAGGGCCCACCTGGATTACCTAGGACGTTTTCTCCTTCTTAAGATCCTTAACTTGGCGGGGCATGGTGGCTCACACCTGTAATCCCAGCACTTTGGGAGGCCAAGGCAGGCAGTTCACCTGGGGTCGGGAGTTGGAGACCAACCTGACCAACATGGAGAAACCCCGTCTCTACTAAAAATACAAAGTTAGCCAGGCGTGGTAGTGCATACTTGTAATCCCAGCTACTTGGGAGGCTGAGGCAGGAGAATCACTTGAACCCGGGAGGCAGGAGGCAGAGGTTGTGGTGAGCCAAGATTGTGCCATTGCACTCCAGACTGGGCAACAAGAGCAAAACTCTGTCTCAAAAAAAAAAAAAAAAGAAAAAGAAAAAGAAAAAACCCTTAACTTATTCACAACTGCAAAGTCCCTTTTGCCATCTAGGTTAACACTCACAGGTTCCGATAATTAGGACCTGGATATCTTGGAGGGTACCTATTTAGCCTAACATATCTGCCATGGTAGTATTCCCTGAGGTTTCCAATTGTGAAAAACAACTTGTACAATTGAGGGATGGTGAATCATTGGTCATATTTGGGGTATTGGGAAGGGAAATAATGGGATATACAGTTAGCAAGAACAATATATCACAGACTGGGTGGATTAAACAGCAGAGGTTTATTTCTCACAGTTCTGGAGTCTACAAGTCCAAGATCAAGCTGTTAGCGGGCTTATTTCTCCACAAGTCTCACTCCTGGGCTTGCATATTTCTGTCTTCTCTCCATGTCCTCGCATGGCCCTTTCTTGGTATATGCACGTCCCTGGCGTCTTTGCCTTCTTATATGGACATGAGTCATATCAGATGAGGGCCCACCCATATGACTTCAGTCAACCCTATCTCAACAGTCACATGCTGAGATTCCTGGGCTTAGAACTTCCAACATACATATTTGAAGGGGACACAATTCAGTCCCTAATAATTGGGATTAAGTTTTGAGTAACTTTGTGACCTGGCTAATGACCTTGATCTTGAAAGTTATAGTAAGCCAAAGGAGGCTTTTAAGGACTGGAGTGACAAAAATCAGATCGTTTGTTAGTTTTTTATATCAGTAACTGAAAATGGAAACAAGGAAGTAGTAACTTGCAGCAGGGAGAACAGGTAGAAGCCCGGTACAGTACCCAAGCAGGACATATAAAAGGAAAGGTGAGGCAAAGCGTGGTGGCTCACGCCTGTAATCCCAGCACTTTGAAAGGCCAAGGCGGGCAGATCTCTTGAGGTCAGGAGTTCAAGACCAGCCTGGCCAACATGGTGAAATTCCGTCTCTACTAAAAATACAAAAATTAGCCAGGCGTGGTGGTGGGCACCTGTAATTCCAGCTACTGGGAGACTGAGGCACAAGAATCACTTGAACCCAGGAGCTGGAGGTTGCAGTGAGCCGAGATCATGCCACTGTACTCCAGCCTGGGCAACAGAGTGAGACTCTGTCCCCTAAAAAAAAAGAAAAAAGATTAAAAAAAAAAAAAGGAAAGGTGATGTTTGCAGAATCCTAAGACAAGGGTAATAGATATAGCAGAATTTTGACTGTTTTCTCACACCACAAACTCATGGAATCTTGAATAAAATATTATAACAAACTACTCTTTTTGCCACATAGCTGAATTTAAAACAAATGTCCAGATGCCAGAACTGAAGCAAGAAATCAGAGCCGGAATGATGAGAAGGGACTGCTGGCACCATGTGGATATCAGACCAGATATTGGACCTGTGGTCTGGGAGTATTGTAAAGTCACGTGAGAGATAGAACCACACCTATGGGCCCAAGGACCTCAAAGATCTGCCCAGCCTATAAAAAGGGGACTCGAAAAACTCTGACCTCTTATTCTGGGAAACCACAAGGAAGTCTGCTGACTATCCCGAAATGTAGATGGGGTGGGGATGGAGGTGGTGCACAGTAATCTTTAAGAAGTGAAATCACTATCTTTACTTGAAAATACCTTTTTAAAATCTAAATTTGAGTCACGGAAATCTCAAACTGAGGGATTAACTCAAAAATTGCTCTAGGACTGTTGAAACCCCTACACCAAAAGGACTAAGAAATGCAAATAAAGAAAGAAGAAATAAGAACATTGGATGACCAAGCAACATCTGAATAACAGGAGAGTAAGAAGAGAGAATGGAGGAACACCTAGCCTCAAAGAAATAAATCAAGACATTTTCCCCAATCCAAAGAGCATGGGTTCCCAGATTGAAGGAGTCCATCATGTGCCCAGAATAATACATTTCAAACACTAGAGACCAAAATAATTTTTTACAAGTTTTCAGAAAGAAAACAACAGAACTCGTACATATAACCAGAATGGGTTTAGAGAGAGAGTATGTGCATGTGCTTGTGTGTGTGTATATATACACACACGTGTGTCAAAGAGAATCCTCATTTTCCAAAGTTCAAAGTCAATAAGTAATGCCTAAAACTGTGAAGTTAAGAAGTGGCAACGTATGCATATTACTTAGAAATATAGAGTAAAATACCAAAAGCGAAGCAAACAAACTCGTCAGAAAGTATGGAAAGAGTTTGCATTGGGGTCTGGAATTGAGGATTAGTGTTCTTGTTCCTTACTGCTATTTCTAGACCCTAGTCCCTTCCTTCACCCTCAAAACCCCTGGCTCCTTTGAAGCAGGTGACATTAAATGACCATTTGTTCTCTCCTGTTTTGCAATCTCCTGTCCCCTGGTCACTTCTCTCAACCTCTGAAATTTTAGCACTGGCTCACTGTCTTTCCCTCCACTGTTCTCCTGCCATTATTCCTGAGAATTTCGATGCCCACACCCTGCCCGTCATTACCCTGACCTCATTGCTTCCTACACACTTTAGGTCTATACCTCCCTCCCCCACCTTCCATGGTCTGACCCTAGGACTTTCCAAAAATCTTAATGCCAAATACCTCACACTCTAAACTTCAAAATCTTAGTGAATAAATATTCACTTTCATGTTCCAAATTACCTACTCTACCAAACCCACTTCGGTCTACCCACTTTTACTACCTATCACCCTCTCTGGTCTCTCATTCCTCCTCACTCCTCATCCAGTTTAGATCCACCGTTGATGATCATAAAACTTTCTATATAACTTGTCTGTCTCCCCTCCCATCATGTTCTACTGGCAAATCCCAAAATCTATTTAATATTTATTGCTATATTTCATCAGTTAAATAGAACTATAGACAAAACAAAGCAATACAACACAAATGCATATAGACTGGTTTCATTTTAAATTTATGTTTATAATCTCAAGAAAATCTTCAGCAAAGCCTGGAAATTCTGCATATTTCATTACTCAACTTGCTTGTCTGTTTTCTAAAACAATTATCTCAACTTGTCCTCTACTCTCCAAACTCCAAAATATTTTCTTTCCTTTCACTTTCAACTAATGGTGGCTCTTTTTTAGTTCACTCAAGTAAAAAACAAAAACAAAAAAACAATCAAAAGAGGCAGGTTTAGTTCAAATGCCAGTTTTGCTACTCACTACCTGAGTGAATTCTGTGAGCCAGTTACTTATTTTCTCTGGGGCTCAGTTTCCTCATCTGTACAAGGGGTAGATAATAGCAGTAGTGTCCAGTTATGAATGACACGTAGTTTCTGCTAATGTAATGTTCACTTAACGAGGGAAACCGAAAACTATCTACTTTACACTATCAAATCTTCTGTCCCACCCAGGTATTTGAATATATCTGTGAACTCTGCCTTCCCTTCTTGTGCATACAGTTGTTTCAGGACCCCCATGAATACTAAAATCTGAGGATGCTCAAGTTCCTGACATAAAATGGAGTAGCATTTGCATAGAACCAATGCACATCCTCCATATACTTTAAGTCATCTCTAGATTATTTACTTTAAATCATCTCTGGATTATTTAAAATATAATACAATGTAAATTCTATGTAAACAATTGTTGTACCATACTGTTTTTAATTTGCATTATTTATATTTTTGTTGTTGCATTGTTATTTTTTATTGTTCTTCCCCCTGGATTTTTTTGATCTGTGGTTGGTTGAATCCACAAATGTGGAACCCACAGACAGGAAGGCCGACTATGTCCTTAGCCCCCGCCTCCCCTTCTGAAACAGTGGGTGAACTGTTCCTGAATCTCATTTCAACCCCTCTATACGAGTGTTGGATCTCCTTCCCTCTCCCCTATTCAATGACTTTGTTCCTGCAGTTGTTCCTCTTCAATCATATCCTATGGAATTTCCTCTGTCTACTAAGTTATACCATCAGCATATAAACGTTATGTATTATCTTCCATCTTAAAGGTCCTTCAGTGCTGTCACGGCTTAGTTCTTGATTCCTTTTGTAAGAAAACTCCTTGAAAGAGCTGTTTACGTTTGCTTTTATTTTCCCGACCTCTGCCCCCTTTTTTGAGTGAATTGGAATCTCACTCTGTCACCCAGGCTGGAGTACAGTGGCATAATTATAGCTCACTGCAGCCTTGAACGCCCAGGCAGTCCTCACACCTCAGCCCCCCAAGTAGTTGGAACTACAGGCATGTACCATCACACCTAGCTAAGTGTTTTTATTTTTATTTTTAGAGATGAGGGTGGTCTCACGATGTTGCCCAGGCTGGTCTTGAACTCCTGGCATCAAGCAAAACTCCTGCCTCAGCCTCCTGAGTCGATGGGATTACAGATGTGAGCCACCACACCTAGCCTTTTCATCACTCTTTTGAACCCATTGCAATACCTCTTGTCAAAGTTTATCTTTCCAAATTCTCAAGTACTCTGCCCTTCTTCATTAAACATCTCAGAAGCATTATTCTTCTAGGCTTCTAGACTTCATTTGGTGTCTTAGTCAGCTTGGGCTGCCAAAACAAACACCAACAACTGGGTGCCTTACACAACAGAAATTTATTTTCTTACAGTTCTGAAGGCTGGGAAGTCCAAGGTCAAGGTGGTGGCCAATGCTTTTTCTGGATTTTGGAGCAGACTGCTTTGGTTTAAATCTAGACTCTGTCATTTACAAACTTTGTGACCCTGACCAAGACAGTTAACTACCAGTGCCTTGGTGTCCTCATCTGTAAAATGGGGATCATGATAATATACTCATCTAAGTTAAATAAGTTAAAATATGCAAAAAGCTAAGAATGTTGTCTGGTACAATTTAAGTTCTTAATAAATGTTAGCTATTACTTTATGATTCATATTTGTCCATTTTCCTCTTTAGAAAAAAAAAAAAAAACTCCCAGAAGACAAGAACTTTCTGCCCTGCTGAAATACATGGTATCCCCAGTGCCTAGACCACTGCCTGATATTCCACATACATTTGTTAAAAGAACAAAGGTGTAAATGAGTGCTTTCTTGGAAGGATTTTAAAACGTGTGGTTTACAGTGTCAAATGCTTCAGACAGCTTGGCAGATAAGGACGTAAGCCATTTGTCAATCAAAAGGTCATTGGTGATTTGAGTAGTAGTAATAGCCATAATTTACTGAGCCACCTTGCCAAGTGTGCTAATCTACACAATGGCCCTACAAGGAAGCCATTATTATCACCATTTTATAGATGGAGAGCGTATCTGCAGCTCTATGGGACAGAAGTAAGACTGAAAAGGATTGAGAGATGAACGGGAATTAAAGATACACTATCAACTCTATTATAACTGGCAGCTTGTTTAAATATATTAACCTATAGGAGAAGAAATAAATTCAACTGGCCAGAGACATAATTTGTCAACCACTCTTATCAAAAAAACCAAGTATGAGTGAGTCAAGGGGAGTGGAGTGAGAAAAATATAAAATAAATGAAGGTTCTCAACTTTATACATATTTTTTTTTTCTCCTGGGTCATTTTAAATGCTACCTTGGTAATGATCTTCATTTAATTTATTCTTCAGATCCTCTGTGCTTGAAAATACAGAGATGATATGTAAAAAAAAAAGTTACCATCTTTGAAAGAATCTTACTGAATAAGAAAGATCTTTTTTACAAATTAAACTGCTGAAGAGATTTCAACTGGGTTTGGAATCCAGATCAACTCAATCTCTGGCAGAATATTTTCAGGAAAAAAAAAACCCTGGAACATTTGAGAATTACAGTTCTGTACCTCTGCAAAGATTTGTATATTCTTCCATTGGTGGGTGAGGGGGCAGGAGGAAATTCTCTGGGTAGGCTTACAAAAACAAGCTTTTTAAGCGCTTCTGATGATTCTGAGCTACATTTCTGGACTGGGATTTGAGTGTTTACGTCGCTGTTTCTTGGATAATTAAAGAGGTATGTGTCTGTTTCAGAGAATCTGCTCTCTTCTACCTTGCTTTATTTGGGTGGTGTGACCTTGGCTCTTCTATATATTCATCCTGCCTGTCACTTTTCAGAACCGAGTAAGGCAGCACCAGCAACGTAAAGATGTAATAGTCACTTTGGACACAGAATATTTAAAAGTTTTGTGTTTTATTTTAAATTGGAGGCTCAAATATCATTGTTTATTTTCAGGGCAGCAAAGGACCATAAGCAATTCTCCAATGGTGAAGATCGACCCCAGTCATGTAAAAACACGTACGTATTCATTAATGTGTACATTTCTTTTTCTGTGTTAGTTTTCCCAAGCTATTTCCCTCCTCAGCCCAGTCTCCCTGCTTCTGTTTTTTATTAGCTTTTCATAGTTCTTTTTTCTTACTCCTTAGTCTTAGCTCTTTGGCTGTCAATAAAGATGGCTGGTAGGGATTGGCAGGGGCCAATGAGTAGTTAGAAAATGTGATTTGCCAAAATAAGAATGATAATTTCATTATGCATATCTCACTTGGAGTATTGAAAATTAAAGCTTAAAAATAAAGCTAATCCCCTGTCTTTTTTTTTTTTAAAGCTTCCGTATTGCTGGGGTGACCTTTTCTGTTCTGTCCTGTGCTAACATCACCATATGAATTTTAAGTTCTCCCCTGCCCCTGTGGCTATGTTAGGTTGATAGTTAAGCCAGGACTCTGCCCTGAAGCACTGTGCTGTTCTCAGCTCCAGGTAGCAAAGGGTTAACAGAGTCTCCAGTGCCTACCGAATTGTAAAAGGAACTGCTGAAGCTGATCAATGACCACTGTTAAGACCTGGAAACCAATTATAAACCTGAAATTTGTGATGAACAAAGCCCTGAAACACTGGGATGAAAACTACTGAATTAGTCCAGTTCATTAAAATCATTAATAGTCATGAAATGAAAACCACCAGAGTCCAAAAAGGCTTAATGCTCTATCCATATTAATTAGATGGGAGCAAATCTGAACTGAAAAGCAGCACATGCTTTGTAGAATTAGCAATTGGTCTCTACAGACTACACAGATCTCTATTAAAATTCAGTTTAATTAAAATTGATCACGTTAAGAAACTGATGTGGTTAATTAACTGAATTCCTGGACTTCTTTTCATACGTTTCACAGACGCCTTTTACACTGCGTTTGTGGGTGACACTTCATGTTGCACAGAGCAAATCCAATTGCAAAGGTTAACTCTCTGTGTTCCTGGAGAGGATACAGACCACGGAGGAGGGGTGTGTGGGGGAGAGGTAGAAGAAACCCGCTTTATGGAGAGTCAAACCCCAGGTTAAACTTGAGGAAACTCCTTTAGAAAATTTGTCCCATTCACGGTGGATAAATGAATGTGTATCTATCAGTGACAAAGAGGTTCTCTCTCCCAAGCTGCCACCTCTAGAGGAACTGAGAAGTATTGCCAAAAATAAGAGTCACTCTAACTTCAAAAGGAGGACAGTAGGCAGTTGGTTAAGTGTGGCTAATTCTGTACCAGGATTGCTGAAGGCATCTTAGTTTTATTGCCTACACACCTCCTTGTTCTGTTTGGCTCAGAAGTCATTTTCTGTTTTTTCCGTCTGCAGAATGGTATACTGACATTTCTAGATTTCACCAAGGCCTAAAATAACAGCAATAGTCCCTCTGCCTTGAGGCTGCTCTGCTGCTCCTGGCCAAGTCTACCCCCCTTCCCAAGTCCACCAAGCACATTGCTGCTAACGCAGCCTTCCCAAGACTGCAGCTTATGGTGTCACCGGCCTGCTCAGGACTCTGTAATGACTGTGTGCTGTATACAGGACAAATTCTAAACTCCATAGATTTAAATCCAGAGCTCTTCATCATCTAGCCCAACATACTCTTACTTCCTTTGCCTCTTAGAGATGTACTTTGCCTATGAGATCTATTTCTTTGTTTCAGCCACACTGGCCAATTTACAAACTTTGAGTCCCTTATTTGCTTTACAGCCTGCACTCCTTTTTCCTCTTAGAAATTTGTTTCAATCCAGCCCATCCTTAAGAATTCCACTGGAATCCCATCACCATAAAGTAATTCTGTCATCAACCCTCACAAAAGATCTCTCCTTCCCCTGCCCTCTGGTAGTTGGTATGATCTCAACGGTCAATTGGCTCTTGTTCCCCAAAATCTGAAATAATTACATGTACACATCAGCTCCTAAACATTTTAAGTTCTTATCAGGCAGAGGCCATATCTTATATTTCACTGAATCTGAACATGCGCCAGACACAATGTGTGCTCCATAAATGTTGTTTACAATGAGGGAATAACTTATCCTTTGATAGCTTCTGGCAATTTTTCTCAGCGAAGGAGGTTTGAGCTTCGTCTTATGATGAACTGGCAAAAAAATTTGAATGTGACATGCTAATAGCAATAATAATAATAGATGATATTTATTAAGCTCACATGTCATTGTGCTAAAGACCTATTGTTTTACAAGGAAATCACCCTTTCCCTCTGTTTGTTGTCAGAGTTGCAAGTGCCTCTCCCAGCGTTTTGTTCATCTTTTGCATCTAGGATTGTGTCTTCCATCTCGTTTCTAATTCTTGTATATTTTTGTTCCTTTTTTTCTAACATAATTTGGCAATTCTTTGTGGGTTTTGTTGTTGTTGTTGCTTGTTGTTCTTGTTGTTTTTCAGGTATTTTCAAACAACCAGCTTTGAATATACACATTCTTTGTTTTTATCTTCATTGACTCAAATTTAGCTTTTAATTTGCTATTTCTTGGCAGATTTCGTTGTTTGGTTTTTTTCTTTTCTTTCTTTCTTTCTTTCTTTTTTTTTTTTTTTTGAGACACAGTCTTGCTCTGTCACCAGGCTGGAGTGGAGTGGCACAATCTCGGCTCACTGCAACCTCCGCCTCCTGCCTCAGCCTTCTGAGTAGCTGGGACTACAGGCGCCTGCCACCACGCCCAGCTAATTTTTTGTATTTTTAGTAGAGACGGGATTTGTTGGCCAGGATGGTCTCGATGTCTTGACCTCATGATCCACCCACCTCAGCCTCCCAAAGTGCTGAGATTACAGGCATGAGCCACCGCGCCCGGCCATTGTTTTTTTTTCTAATGCCTTAATAAGTTAAAAGTTTCTTAATAAGTATTTAATTCCATTTTCCCCCTTTTCCCTTTTTTGGTCTTTCTTCCTTAATAATAAAGGCATTAAGAACATACATTTTATCATAAACACAATTTTTATTATGATGCTTAGATTTTTGATGAAGTATTTTTATTTTCACTTATTTCTATAAATCATTTATAATTTCAGATTTGATTTCTTTTTTTGATCTAACGTCTTTTATAAATTATTATTAGAGACTATTTTAAAAATTACTTATTTTTAACTTCATTATATTTTGATTAGAGAGCATGCCCTATATGGTTTCTTTGGTCAAGTATGGAATTAATTCTTATAAATATTCCACAGATATGTACACAATGTATTTTCCTATTTAAAAGTTACAGAATTATATTCTTCAATTATTTTATTTATATCCTTATTTTTTGGTCTAATTCAACTGTCCAGTTCTGAAATAGTCATATTAAAGGGTACCACTATATTGTATTTTAATTAAACTCTACTTACATATCTATGCATTTTTGCTTTCTGTTCAGCTGCTATGTATTTTGATACAAAAAGGTGTGAAACAATTATATCTTATTTTTCTTAGAATTTTTTAATCCAAATTCATTATCTGATTTTAATATTATCACTCTTTTTTTCTTATTGTTTGGCTTTGCCTGCTATCTCTTTGCCCACTCATTCACTCATAAATTTCTTTTCATTTTTGGGGGTCATATTTTTCTTCAAAATATATTTGTATGTAGGCTTTTTTAAAGGAAATGTATGCTACTTCTTGTTATAAAAGATTTTTTGAAAACATACACTATATCTTGTTATAAAACATTTTTGAGGCAATTTACAAACTATATAGACTCTCAAAAAAATAAAATAAGATAGCTGGAAAAATTAGTGCTGGTAGAAATAAAAAAGAAAGTTCTGCCGGGCACGGTGGCTCATCCCTGTAATCCCAGCACTTTGGGAGGCCAAGGCGAGGGGATCATCTGAGGTCAGGAGTTCAAGACCAGCCTGGCCAACATGGTGAAACCCGTCTTTACTAAAAATACAAAAATTAGCTAGGCATGGTGGCGGGCCCCTGTAGTCCCAGCTACTCAGGAGGCTGAGGCAGGAGAATTGCTTGAACTCAGGAAGTGGAGGTTGCAGTGAGCTAAGATCGTGCCACTGCACTCCAGCCTGGGCGACAGAGCAAGACTGTGTCTCAAAAAAAAAAAAAAAAGAAAGAAAGTTCCAAGCCAAAATGTTTGCTCAACTCTAAAATGCAAATTTTATGACACACATTTTGTATTTATTTTTATTAATTAATATTTCCTTTTTTCAAATCTTACTGTCCTTTGTATTTCAGTCATTGCAAAACTAAAAACAAGATTAATTAATGACTGGCTGTATCCATATGCCTCTCTCTTTTGTTCTTTGTTTCTGCTGATTTGATCAAGCGAACTATTCCAATCCCTCTACTCCCACCACATCAATTAATTTAGAAGGGCAATTAACTGTATTTACCATTTCATTAGTGGTTAATTTCCCTTTCCTAAAATTCCTCATCAAACTAATATTTTTCTATTATTATATGAAAATAAAATACAACTCTTCTCTTCCCAACCTCCCTCAAGATTTATTGCCTCATTGGTTTGTCTGCTATTACTTATTCCTTCCCCCATCTCTACCACTTTGACAACTCAGGTTTTGCTAAGACAGTTAAAAACTTTTGGTTTCAATCCATCATTAGGTCTTCCCTTGAAATATGGCTCTTTCTTTTAAGAATACTTATATAGCTCACATATTATGCTCTCAGGCAATTTTTCTAGCTACGTATTTTGCAAGTTTTATGGTTTCTTCTCCTCTTCCACTTCTCCTATGTTAAGATGTCTGTTCTGACTCATTATTTTTTTTTAATAAAAGTCTTTTCCTCAAAAGGGGCTTATGGGAACTTGATTCCTCAAACTTTTTCTTATATACAAACATCTTTCCAACCTCCTGGTAGTTGAGTGACTTTCAGTCCTTCCCTATCAATCTTCTGTAGATGTTATTCCATAGTCAGAATGATTGTTTTCCTTTGCAAATCATTGTCATTTCCTCTCAAATAATACTTAGAATTAAATAAGGTATTTTACTTTCCAGACTCAAGTTTATTTTAGCATAGAGAATTTAAATATTGCCATCTATTTATTTTTCTCCTTCTAGATCTTCTATTACTCACATTTAGTTATCTTCCAAGTCTTCTACCTTGTCCTTCATGATTCCCATCTTTTTGTATTTTTTGCAAGGTTTTGAAATACATATTCCATTTGATATTCTTGGATACTAATGAATTCTGTCATTCAATTTACAAATTAAACTTCTGTTTCAAACATAGAATCTTCTAGGTATTTGTATTACTTTTTTTGTATTGTTTTAGTAATTACCTGCCTCTTTTAACAGCTTTATTTAATCAAGAACCACCTTTTCCAGATGTTCTGAGTGTTCTTTCTCTGGCTGCTAGGATCCCTTACGTGGATTATAGTTTTCCTTTGCCTACTCTGCAGGCTCAGGCTGAGTTTATGGGGTACTCACTCTTGAGGGTGGTGAGGTGCAAATATATCTCTGCCAGTGCGGCGAGTTCAGTACCAGCTGATAGGTGGTAGTAATTACCTGATTGAGGCTCTCAAGGGAAGGGGAAAAGGAAATCCCCTTGAAATATTTTTCTGGGCACCACTCTTCTTCTTGGAATGCCACAGAGTTCCAAAACCTACGTTCTCTCCAAGACTATGGTACACTGATTTTTGCTCCAAAATTCTCTACAACTCCAGGCTGTGTCCAAAGCCAAAAGAAAAAGTCTGACATCAACTTTCTGTGTCTGGATCCGCAGAGCCCAAAGTCATATTCTTACCCTTCAATGACCTGCCTGCCTGCCAGATAGACTCAGGAGAGGAAGACTGCTGTTAGGAATGGAGATTTGAGAACAGCAGGGACACATTCAGGGTGCCATATTCCCAACATTCCCCTAAATACTTTTTAAATGTTTTAAAATGTGAAATATAACACTCATATAGAAATGTGCATAAATCATAAATATCAGTGTAATAAATGATTATAAAATAAATACTTGTGTAACTAATACCAAAGTCAAGACATAGAATATTGGCAGCAACCCAGAAAATGCCTGTGTCTTCCTCATTTAACACAATACTCTCTTTGCCCTTCTAAAGGTAAATCACTATTCTGTCTTTTATAGTAATTAGTTTTCTTGCCTCTTTAAAAAGGTCTTACATTTTTGTATGCTCAAAAAATGGAGTTTAGTTTTTACTTTTGAACTTTATATATATGGCATCATATGGTATGTACTCTTTTGTGTTTTGCTCCTTTTTGAACTTTATATATATGGTATCATACCGGATGTATTCTTTTATGTTTGCTTATAATATTTATTCATCTATCTATAGCTCATTCCTTTTTATTCACTATAGAGTATTCCATTGAATGGATATGCCACATGTCTTTGCTTATTCTCCCATCAATGAACATTTGGGTTGTTTCTAGTTTAATGCTATTTCAAAATATTGCTACTGTAAACATACACAGTGCATGCTCTGATTCACATGTACACAAGTTTATAACATATAATTAGGAGTAGAATTGATGTGATGGCTAATAAGGCTGCATATCTTTGATGTTATTAGATAACGCCAAGCTGTTTCCAAAGAGGTTGTATCAATTTTATTTATTTATTTATTTATTTATTTATTTATTTTTGAGTTGGAGTCTTGCTCGGTCACCCAGGCTGGAGTGCAGTGGCACAATCTTAGCTCACTGCAACCTCCGCCTCCTGGGTTCAAGCGATTCTCCTGCCTCAGACCCCCGAGTAGCTGGGACTACAGGTGCGTGCCACCACGGCTGGCTAATTTTTGTGTTTTTAGTAGAGACGGGGTTTCACCATATTAGCCATGCTGGTCTTGAACTCCTGACCTTGTGATCCACCCACCTCAGCCTCCCAAAGTGCTGGGATTACAAGCATGAGCCACCATGCCCAGCCTGGTTGTATCAATTTATAACAACGAGCCGTTTATCAGAGTTTATTAGCAGTTTATTAGTGTTCTCATTTTTTCATGTCCTTTACCAATCTGTTGAATATGTAATGTTATCTCATTTTGGTTTTAATTCACATTTCCCTGATTAGAAGTTAAGCATCATTTTTTATAAAAGAAAAAACAAACAATAAAGAGTCATTTACAAAATGAGAGTGAAAGTAACATAGCTGCACTCAATGTTTCATAGAGTGGTAATTCTCCTAACAATCTTGATTTAGGTAGTCTATTATAATCACCCCCATTTTACAGATGGGGGAGTTTTAGTTTTAATGAAGACATACAGCTAGTCAATAGCAAAGCTGAGATTTGAACCAGGCTTGAACTTCTCAGCAATGAGTCCCCTATGCTTTAAGAAGCTAACTATAACAGCCATGTGGATAACAGTGTAGAGACAGGAGTTACTAATAGTAGTGAGAGCAGGCAGGAGCCTGTAGTACAGTATTTGATGAAAATGTTCAGAGGGTGAGTGAGTCACACAGGTGTAGCTTTAAAGCTTGTTAGCTAAGGCCTTAGGGGGAAAAAAGCAAAATGTCATATGAATTGAGATTAGGCTTAATTATGCCGTAAAGATTTGAGTACTCATGGAACCCAATTGAGAATTATTTTTAATTTTAAGACTCAAAGCTATTTTTTTAAAATTTTTTCCTGGCATAAAAAGGGATATATTTTATCTCTGATATAAGGGATAAAAATCACCCTTAATCTCACTACCCAGAGATAACCACTATTAATATTTTATTTTATCCTTCCAGCATTTTTGAGCCTGAAGAGATATATTACATTTAAACAAAGTTGAGATCAGAGTGTATATGCTGTTTTATAACCTATTTATCCTAAACAAAATATTGAGAACAACTTTCCTTGTCATTAAAATTTCTTTTGCACATGACTTTTAGCAGTAGTTCATTTTAAAGTTGTATCATAATTACTTTTTAAGTATTTCAAATACTACATGATAAGAATATTTGTAGATAAATCTTTGCCACACTTCTGATTATTATTTCCTTATGTAACATTTCTAAACGTGTGTGTGACTGTGGATCATAGTTCATAAACTCAGGTTTGCAAAATATATCTCACCTGTGTAATTTCCTTAGATCAATTCAAATTTGATCCCAAATTCCCTTATCTTAAACCCTTAAGATTTTTAAAGAATCTGAGAAGCTTATATGGTGCCTGGAATGAAGAGGAAAGATGCAATCACTCTAAGCATCTATAGTCAGCATGGACAACAGCAGTGGTCAAACTCCTGCTGTCCCTCAAAGTCATGTAACTCTCAGCTTGTATACCACTTGTGGGACAGGATGACTTTCCAAGCCTGAGAACCTCAGTGCCCATTATCCAGTCTCTCCAAGGACACCACACAACTGGTCCTCTCTGAGTTGCTGCCACCACCCTGAGTGCTCCCAAGATAAGGACATGGGTCAGTGACCGCTGCCTCCCTACCCAGTCTGGGAGAGAAAAGCCCTGTCCCTACCTTTGCATGTTCTCCAAGAGCCCTTTTCTCTCCATTTCTCTCTGGGATGATTTTAGGCTTTTATGTGAGATAGGACACATTCTTGACGCTAAGCAGCTTCAGCTTTCCAATGTGTAACAAACTTCTCTTGGGACAAAGAAACTTAAGGTTTTGCCACCTTCTTGAAAATGAGGAGGAGAAAATATATAAGAATACCACCAGTCAAATTACCTGTGATCCTTTTCTTTATATGTTTCTAATATGTCCTCCTGTGATGTCTAAAACACTTGCCAAGGTGATTTCTGACTAGTGAAATAGATAGAAGGTAAAAAGGTGAAAGATACCATATAAAAGGCATGGATAGAGTCTAATGAGATTAAAAGAACTCAGGGCATCAGCTCACAGAGGAAAAAAATAAAGCTTGAGAATGGGTAAATATTAGACATTTCAAGCAGAGAACAGAGGGATGAACAAAGGCACAAAAGTGGGAAATCGGAAGTGTGTTAAAAACCTTGCTACTCAAAGTTTGGTCCATGGACCAGCAGCACTGGCGTGACCTAGCAACTCATTAGAAATGCAGACTCTTAGGACTTGCTTCTGACTGACTGAATCAGAATCTTCATTGTGACAGAACCACAGTGATTTGTAGGCAATTACAGTTTGAGCAGCTCAGCTTTACAGCAGTGGTTCTCAACATGTGATTCCCAGATCAGCAGTATCACCTCCCCCTGGGAACCTGATCCCAGGAGTTTGAGAGCAGCCTGGGAAACATACAAGGCCCCATCTCTACAAAACAAATTTTAAAAATAGGCATGGTGGCATGTACCTGTAGTCCCACCTACTCTGGAGGCTGAGGCAGGAGGATCTCTTGAGCCCAGGAGTTGAGGTTGCAGTGAGCGTGATAGTGCCACTGCACTCCAGCATAGGTAGCAGAGTGATACCCTGTCTTTTAGAAAAAAGAAAAAGAAATGCAAATTCTTGAGCCCTATCTCAGACCTACTGAATGAATATCTCTGGAGGGAAGGCCCAGCAATGCATTTTAACAAGTCTTACAAAGTGATTCTGACACATGTACAAAGTTGACAACCACTGCTCCAGAGCAGAGTTGAAAAAGGCTTCATGGAAAAGGACCAGATACTAAATATTTTAAGCGGGCTTTGTGGGCAATAAGGTCTCTGTCATAACTTCTCAACTCTGCCAATGTAGCAAGAAAGTACCAATAGGCAGTCTGTAAAAGAATGAGCATGGCTCTACTCCATTGAAACTTTATTCACAAAACACTGGAGGACTTGATTTGGTCCATGGGTCGTATTTGCCAACCCCTTTTCTAGAGTACAGATTTTCAAACTTGCATGTGCATTAGAATCACTTGGAGAGCTTCATAAATCTTGATATTCGGACCGTATCCCACACCAATTAACCAGCATCTCTACAGTTGGCTGAGGGATCGATATTTTTTAAAAACTCTCCAAGTGTTTTAAACTCTCTCTGGAATGCACAGCAAGGGATGAGACCAGATGCTACAGAACGGAATAGAAGGCCTGAGAAAGAAAGATGGGTTGAGAGGGTAAAGGGAGATTCAGTAGGAAAGGTGGCTAGAAGCCTGAAGGTAGAGGCCTTTCAAATTGGGATGTTCCCCAAGCACGACAATCCTGTGGGGATTTGAATATCCATACAGGTCAGGGCACACATTTTCATTTTTTTCTTAACCACATGTTACTGCATTTAAACCACAATATTAAAAATGAGAAACGTCTGAACAAGGAGTAGGCCAAAAGGCTTTTAATTCCCCAACAGCAAAACCCTGTTAATACCTTGCCCTGTGTCAGCAAAATAATTGTGGTTCAAATGAATATAAAACACTTCCATTCAATCTTCTCCCTCCTCCCTAAGGCAAATGCTTTCTTATCATGGAGAAACAGTACTCCTCAAACTGTCAGACTGCATCAGGGGAGTTGAACAAGAATTATAAAGCCAGGCTAAATCAAGGCATCAGCTAGGAGGGCAAAATTCTCCTGCAGGTGCACTTTCTTTAGCCCCTTCCCTGACCAGAGCCTTCACTAATGCTGCTGTGGAAATGCTGACAGAGAGTAAGCTGAGACTTTTGCAAGAAGATGAATTAAATTTCTTTGGTTGCAAGTAGCAAAGCAGTCACTGGCTGAGTCAAGTGAAAAAAAAAAAAAAGTTAACTGAAAAGATCTGTGGTGGCCCAGACAATAAAAGGAGACGCTAAAGAACTGGTCTTGGGAAGGATGGAACCATAGCGGATCTGAGCCTTTGTAATAGGAGCTGTGCAAGGTCTCTTCATGGGCTGCCTTCTCTATGGGAACTCTGCCTACTTTCTGCTCTAGAGTCCCACCATCTAAGGTGCCGTGTCCAAGAAGAGAACATCTAATTGGCCAAGCATGGGCCCCAAGACCTTAATAAACAGTCCCACCTTGATTGATGGTTCCCCAAAGTCTGTGGAATTTTATTGCCACAAGAAGGAAGAATAGATGCTAGGAAGCTAAAAATAGCAGATGTCCATTACGGAGAATAATAATCAACATTTTTTAAACAATGCTAAACAATGCGTCTAGAGACTCAAACAGGGTTTGTCACATATTGATCATGGGACTGGGCACACAATCTCTTACAATCCCCAAAGGAGAATGCTTATCTAGTCATAGGCATTGGGTCAAGAAAAACTTAAAAATACAACCCCCTTTTTTACAGGGGAGAAAATGAAGGATGACTGAATAATTTTTCCAAGCCTTTTCCTATTCATGTTTAATGTTATTCATGAAAAGTGTACAATCAGATAAGAGTCCAAGCTGGACCCTTCATCCAGAGTATTCTGCCTGTGGTTGTGAAAGTCAGTGTTTTTTAATTTCCTTGAAGACTCTGTGCATGCATCATGTTTGCTCTTTTAAAGATGAGAAATAACAGTATTTCACATTTGTCCAGGGGTTCTTATTTTTTTTTTTTTTTATTTATTTTTATTTTTATTTTTATTTTTTTATTATACTTTAAGTTTTAGGGTACATGTGCACATTGTGCAGGTTAGTTACATATGTATACATGTGCCATGCTGGTGCGCTGCACCCACTAACTCGTCATCTAGCATTAGGTATATCTCCCAATGCTATCCCTCCCCCCTCCCCCCTCCCCACCACAGTCCCCAGAGTATGATATTCCCCTTCCTGTGTCCATGTGATCTCATTGTTCAATTCCCACCTATGAGTGAGAATATGCGGTGTTTGGTTTTTTGTTCTTGCGATAGTTTACTGAGAATGATGGTTTCCAATTTCTGGGTATATACCCAAATGACTATAAATCATGCTGCTATAAAGACACATGCACACGTATGTTTATTGCGGCATTATTCACAATAGCAAAGACTTGGAACCAACCCAAATGTCCAGGGGTTCTTATTTAAAAAGCACCACTGGCCAGGCACAGTGGCTCACACCTGTAATCCCAGCACTTTGGGAGGCCAAGGCGGGCAGATCACCTGAGGTCAGGAGTTCGAGACCAGCTTGGCCAATAGTGAAACCCCATCTCTACTAAAACCCCATCTCTACTAAACCCCATCTCTATTAAACCCCGTCTCTGCTAAAAAAATACAAAAATGAAACCCCATCTCTACTAAAAAAATACAAAAATTAGCTGGGCTTGGTGATGCACGGCTGTAGCTAGACTACAGCAGGAGAATTGCTTAAACCTGGGAGGCGGAGGTTGCAGTGAGCCAAGATCGCACCACTGCACTCCAGCCTGGGGGACAGAGACTCCATCTCTCAAAAAAAAATAAAAATAAAAAGCACCACTTCCTAGGCCCCATATTTCAGAGATTCTGATTCAATAGGCCTGGGTTAAGACCCAGGAAGCTGCTTTTTCACACAACTACCTATATACCGTTGGTGTGTACAATGCATTTTGAACAACAGTGTGGTCCCACGCTCAAGTGTTTGCAGAGACCAGAGAGGTCATGTGAGTAAAGCCAGGAGAGGATAAGAAAACGAAAAGAAGTGAGGATGGTGACTTGGGAAGTACATGTACTGTCTAAGGGTACTCGGACTCCATCTGTTTTCAAGCACCCTGCAGGCTAAAGAAAACCTTACCATAGGACAAGTTTTATTCTCATAGATTCTATAGGTTGTGAGTGCTGTTAGCGCTTTCACATGAATTTTATCACTCAATGAACTTCTAAGATGGGAAAAAATTATTATTATGAACACGCTTTCATGAATAAAAAGGGGGAGGTTTAGAGGAGCTCCCCTAAGGCTTCCTGCCATCTGCCAAATTTGAACACAAATCTAATTTCTAAACCGAGGTGCTTTGCAAAACCGCAAGTAATGCACCCCTGTTTATTTTTTTAACTCCTCTCTGTCATGTGGCCTGCATAAACAACATTCCTTTCAAATGTGATTATGTCTGTTCAATCATAAATAGGGCAGAAAAAAAAGCCTAGCTGTAATTTTTTTAAATATGTGAAAAGCACGCAAAACAAGCAGAATCTTCAGGTTTCAAATAGTGATACAAAGCCTGGCACGTCATTATGTAAAATTACTACAAGCCTCTTGAAGATTGACCCAGTTTACATAGTTTTCTTCATTTTATCCAATAAAGTTAAAATATATTATTCTCATATTACAGTTGGATGATTTAGAAACACAAAATATGTTTGGCACAGATTCACAGTTCCTTAGTAAAACAAAAGACAAAGTCCCCGCAATAGTTAGAAAGTTAATTATTTATCTTGGCCAAAGACTCTGACTGTTGCCATGACACAGATTAAAACAGCACTTTTCAAATAAGGTGGTAGTTATTTCATGTCAGGCTTTGAAAGTGCTGGGCTGAGTCCCTCTTTCAGTAATCGGAAATTCTGGACCTATCTTACTCAGCACTTCAAACCCTTGTAGTATTTCTATATGATGTTGGAGTTTGAGAACAGAATTAGGACTAGGTTAGAGGTTAACTGTGTAACAACAGTCTTTCACAAAACAAAGCTTAGTTCAGGGAACATGCCTTGACCTACCTTAACCTAAAATCTGTGTGATAATGAACCAAGTTATAACAAGGCTTTACAGTACATGGAAGACCTTTTTTGGACATTAGAACCACTCAAAGGAGGAGAGAGAAATACATTCCCTTCTGGTTATAAGGGGATATACTTGTGGTTTTAATTGTTACCCAATTAAATGAGGTTAGATACTTACAAAAAATACATTAAAATAACATTAAAATAAGGAAAATTTTATAACAAAGGAGACAGAAACTAAGTTATTGTCTACAATATGTAAAGAGTGCTTAAAAATCAATAAAAATTAAAAATCAACCAACTACAAAGATGGTAAAAGGATATTGACAATTCATAAAAGAAGAAATCAAACACCCAATAAATGCATAAAACACATAAAAAATTCTTTTACTAAGAACAAAACAAATGCACATTAAAACAGAAATAAGACAAAAATTGTCACCTATCAAATTAGTAAATATTTAAATATTAAATATTATTAAATATTAAATTTTATTAAATATTTAAAAATATTTAAATATTTTTTAAATGATACTTAAAAGTGGAAAGTATGCAGTGAAACAAGGATTCTGAAATAATGCATGTGAAAGTGAAATTTCATACAATAATTCTGGAAAGCAATTTGGCATATTATATCAAAATGGTAAATGTTTCCTTACCTGTACAAACATATTAAAAGTAAAATATTAGAAGTGCAGTCCAATATTGGTTTCTAATAAGGTATATTTATTATAGTTTTATTGTAATTTTTTTTATAATAGAAAATTGGATGATCCTCAAATGTCCAATAAGAGGACGGGTTAAACAGTCCAGGGCTATTTGGAGACAGGGAAAAACCAAAATGTATTTCCTACTCTCTTTCACACCAACCAAGCAATTCTGACACTAGATGTGTATCTGTTGGGGGTAGTCTCTCCACGCACCAACGAGTTCTCCAGCAGGCACCATCTGGGTGTTCTCTAATTCAAGTCAATTCTTACACTATCTACCTGGAGTTAGTAACAGATCCCACAAGTTGAGGGCTCAGTCCTACAAGACTGTACCCTGCTTTAGGTGCCCGTTGCAAGTAGTAGTAGTTGTCACCTCTGCTTCTGATGGACTGGCTATGAATTCAAGGTTCTAACAAACCCCTTCTTGGGTTTGATTAATTTGCTACAGGTCCTCACCGAACCCAGGGAAACAATTTACTTGTGTTGACCTATTTGTTATGAAGGATAGAATAGCCAGATGGAAGAGATGCACAGGACAAAGCATATGAGAAGGGACATGAAGCTTCCAACCATGTACAACCAGAATAACACCCTCCAGGCACCTACACATATTCTGCTATCTGAAAGCTCCCTGATCCTAGTCCTTTTGGGATTTATAGAGGTTTCATTACTAGGCACAATTGATTACATCATTGGCCATTGGTGATCATCTCAACCTTCAGCCTCTTACTTCTCTTCAGAGGTTGGGGTTAAGGCTGAAAATCCCAACTCTCTAATCATCTCTTGGTCTTCTCAGTAACAAGCCCCCATCCTGAAGCTATTTAGGGGACCCCAGCCACCAGTCTTCTTATTAGCATATAAAAGACACTTATCATTCCAGAGCTTTTAATCATTTTAGGAGCTGCATGTCAGGAAACAAAAACAAAGACCAAATATATATTTTACAGTATCACAAGGACATATCCATATGATGAAATATCATGCATTCATTTCAAACAACAGCTTGCCAAGAATATTTAACTTTTTGGGAAAATTTTAATGAGTGAAAAAGGAAGGATTCAAAATGGAATCTGTGGAATAATCTTAATTTTATTTAAAATATATGTTCTGTATTAGTTTACTTGGGCTGCCATAAGAGAATATCAGAGACTGGTGGATTAAACAATAGACATTTATTTTCTTACAGTTCTGGAGGTTAGAAGTCCAAGATCAAGGTGACAGCCACATTGGTTTTTGGTGAGGCCTCACTTCCTGGTTTGCAGATGACTGCCTTCTTGCTGTGTCCTCGCATGACCTTTTCTCTGTGTAGGGCACATGCCCCATGTTTCTTCCTTTTCTTATAAGGACATTAGTCCTGTTGGGTTAGGGTCCCATCCTTATGACCTCATTTAACTTCAACTACCTCCTTGTTAAATCAAGTTTAGCCTAAAGTTGCCTCCTTATGTATTTTAAGTTCGGCCTAAAGGTTTTCCTGTACATTGTGAACTATAATAAGTGGAGGTGTAAACAAACCATAGCCTACACTTGTGCCAATTACTGAGTTTTGGCCGATCAAATGTAGCCAACTGTTGGGACAGTGTTGAAATAAGGCAAAAGCTGAGCTGTAACCTATCCAGCTGTTTCTGTACCTCATTTCCATTTTCTGCATGTCACTTTCCTTTGTCTGTCCATAAATCTTCTTCCACCATGTGGCTGTGCTGGAATCTGTGAGCCTGCTGTGGCTCAGAAGGCTGCCTGACTTGTGAATCATTCATTGCTCAATTAAACGCCTTTAAATTTAACTTGGCTGATGCTTTTTCTTTCATCATCCTTAAAGGCTCTACCTCCAAATATAGTCACATTGGAATTGGGACTTCAATTTGGGGGCACACAATTCAGTCTACAGCACGTTTCATATCCATAAAGGAAAGCCTAGAGGCCAGGTGTGGTGGCTCACATCTGTAATCCTAGCATCTTGGAAGGTTGAGGCGGGCAGATTGCTTGAGCTCAAGAGTTTAAGACTAGCTTGGGCAATGTGGTGAAACCTCCTCTCTACGAAAAATACAAAATAATTAGCCAGGCATGGTGGCATGGTGGCGTGCACCTGTAGTCCCGACTACTGGGGAGGCTGAGGTAGGAGGATGGCTTGATCCCGGGAGGCAGAGGTTGCAATGAACCAAGATTGTGTCAGTGCACTCCAACTTAGAAAGAAGGAAAAAGAAAGAAAACAAAAGAAAGAAAGAAGGAAAGAAGGAAGGAAGGAGAGAGAGAGAGAAGAAAGAAAGAAAGAAAAAGAAAGAAAGAAAAGAAAGAGAAGGATGAGAACGAAAGGAAGGAAGGAGAAAGAAAGAGAAAGAAGAAGAAAGAAAGAAAGGCAATAGTCTTAATATTGATTATCCCTGAGTAAAGGGAATATAAACCTTTTAACTTTATGGTTTTCCTTGTCCTCTTCTCTCTCCACCCCCTCCTCGTTTTTTGTTTTGTTTTATTTTTACAGTGATCATGCATTATAGCAGGGGGGGAAAGGTAAACAAATGGGAAAAATAAAACAGTACTCAGTTTCATAGATGTGGGGGAAAATCATGAAAATTAAAATCATAAAACTGGAATTCGAGTTACATTATTTTGGTTTAAAAAGGTATGTAATCTTATGCTTCAGTTTCCAGAAGTGCAACAAAGGGATGAAAAGAATATTCATCTCATGAAATCACTGTGAGAAACAAACTAGATGATATATATAAAAATTATTTTGCAACCTGAACACTAGTTTTAGTTTTTTGTTTTGTTTTGTTTTTTCTATTTTTAGTAGAGACAGGGTTTCACCCTGTTAGCCAGGATGGTCTCGATCTCCTGACCTTGTAATCCACCTGCCTCGGCCTCCCAAAGTGCTGGGATTACAGGCGTGAGCCACCGCGCCCAGCCTAGTTTTAGTTTTTATTACTTTTTTTTTTTTAAGACGGAGTCTCGCCCTGTTGCCCAGGCTGGAGTGCAGTGCAAGATGTCGGCTCACTGTAAGCTCCGCCTCCTGGGTTCACGCCATTCTCCTGCCTCAGCCTCCGGAGTAGCTGGGACTACAGGCGCCAGCCACCACGCCCGGCTAAGTTTTTTGTATTTTTTAATAGAGACGGGGTTTCACCATGTTAGCCAGGATGGTCTCGATCTCCTGACCTCATGATCCACCCGCCTCGACCTCCCAAAGTGCTGGGATTACAGGTGTGAGCCACCGTGCCCGGCCTAGTTTTTATTTCAAAAGTTTAATTCTTTTTTTTTTTTTTTTTTTTGAGACAGAGTCTCGCTCTGTCACCCAGGCTGAAGTGCAGTGGTGCGATCTCGGCTCATTGCGACCTCCAGCTCCTGGGTTCAAGCGATTCTCTTGCCTCAGCCTCCTGAGTAGCTGGGACTACAGGTGGGTGCCATCAGGCCTGGCTAATTTTTTTCTATTTTTAGTAGAGACGGAGTTTCACCATGTTAGCCAGGGTGGTCTTGATGTCCTGACCTCATGATCTGCCCGCCTCGGCCTCCCAAAGTGCTGGGATTACAGGCGTGAGCCACCACACCCGGCCAAGTTTAATTCATGTTAAAGACATTTGGAGAGCATTTCCTCTGGGCATAAGGGCCTTCTACCTGTGATGGGGATCTATATTTATATCTATAGTTATATCAATATCTATACCATCTAGATCTGTTTCTATGTCTAAGCTTTGATTTCTGAGAGTTTGCAGCTCATTAGATGTAGAGAATAACAATTAGGACCACTTCAGGGAAAGGAGATGGGGCTGGGAGGGTGGCAATACAAAATCATGGGGATGAGGAGAGGAGGAAAATGGAAAATGTGAAATAAAAAACCAGCCAACTAGTTATATGAAATATGAGCAGAACCTCAGGCGTGTATTGTATAAGGGTCACATGTTAATTTCATGTTTGCTTATTAGTCTCTTCGCTTTTCCAGAACAAGTCCTCCCATCCTGACAGGGCCATCAATTACAAAGACATGACTTGTTAACATCAGAGATGGGCACATGACCAACTGACCAACCAGAAAACCTCATCCCCTGGGAGATGGTAATTGGTTCAGAGGTGATCAAGTGACATTAGCAGGGCTAGAGACTTTTTGCAACACTTTTTAATAAGAGTTCACCTTAATATCTCCTTCTAATATCATGAAAATTAAAAATATAGTGAGTGAATGATTTATCATGCAAACCAGGACATTTTTGAGAGTGAAAGGGGTTGCTATCCATACACATGCTGGCATGATAGACGTAAACTGGACTTATTCTGGACAAACTGTGATATGTGGTCACCCTAATTAAGGACCGTGCAAATCCAGAACTACTCAGAACTATGATGTAGGAGAGTACATGCCTGCAAATGACACTGGGAGAAAGGAAAGCAAAAGGAGAGAGCCAGAGAAAGAGCGCTGGTGACTTGTTTGTACACAATGTCTGATGCTGCCCACTTATGGAATTTTCTATTTACAAGAGGCAACACATTTCACTTTTGCTTAAGAAGGATCTTGCAGAAAGTGAAGAAGAGCAGGAATAGAGAAGACATTTGAATGACGACTGATGTTCTCTTCTTTGGCCTGAGGTTTTAGAACACATTCACTGCCTGATCACTGTGGCCCAGAAGCCATGGCCTCTGCTGAGAGATAGGGACCCCATGTTCCCTCTACACATCTTCTTCCCCAAAGCCTCTCTGAGGCTCCTATGTTCAAAGAAACAGTCCTCTGGCAATGGCCTGGTCCTTTCTGCCATACAAAAGAAAGTTGTTTTTTGTTTTGAGCAAGAGATCACTTCTGATTTTCCTACCTTTGACATGGACCAGACTAATTGACAAATTCTAGAAGGACAGACACTTCCAAACGTCTCTTGACATACTGGCTTCACAAAGGTTAGGAAAGCTGTTATGGGGAGGACGGAGCCTTTCTCCTCTTCCTGAGAACGTTTGAAGAAGAAAGGGGCTACTGAGAAGTCTGGTAGATTCAGCAGCTAGTAAATATCGTGTCTAAATGGGCATCTTTTATTAAACTCTGAGGCAGGGTTGGTGTGTTAGGCCATTCTTTCTTGCTATAAAGAAATATCTGAGACTGGGTAACTTATAAAGAACAGAGGTTTAATTGGCTCATGGTTCTGCAGGCTGCACAGAAAGCATAATGACATCTTCTTCTGGCTAGGCCTCTGGAAGCTTCCAATGATGGTGGAAGGCGAAGAGGGAGCTTGCGCATCACATGGCAAAAGCAGGAGCAAGAGAGAGGCGAGGAGGTGCCACACACTTTTAAAAGACCAGATCTCATGAAAACTCACTATTGTGAGGACAGCACCAAGAGGATCGTGCTAAATTATTCAAGAGAAATCCTCCCCCATGATCCAGTCACCTCCCACCAGGCCCCACCTCCAACATTGGGGATTACATTTCAACATGAGATTTGGATGGAAACACGTTCAAGCTTTATCAGGTAGGTGGGTGAGGGGGTTGGCCATCTTTTCTGATCTAAAGAAAGTCAGCAAACCTCCCAAGAAAAGACTCACATGCCTGCCTGTTATATCTTGCAGCCCAGCTCCGGGAGTTCTTAAACTCATAAGAATCTATGAGCTCCCAGATTTATGGGCCTTGAAATAGACTTTGTAAGTACACAAAACCAAAGTTCTTTATTAGAGTTGACACATTTATTTTCCTCATCTATTCTCCCTTTTGTGATCTTTTACTTTCTTCTTTCTCTTTCTTTATATTGAATACTTATCTCTTTTTCACTTTCCTCCCTCTACAAACATCATCTATTCTTTCTCTTTAAGACTTTCTTTTTGGAAATAATTTCAGATACATGAAAGGATTGAAAGACTAGTACAAAAAATTATATACCCACCACTGAGCTTCCCTAAATACTCTGCTAGCATTTTTCCATATTTGCTTTATGCGCTGTCTCTCTCTCTTGCTATCAAGCTCTCTTGCTCTCTCTCTCAAATGCTCTCTCCTTCTCCATAAATATAAATTTATTTTCCAAGCTACTTGGAAATAAGTTGTAGACAAATGCCCCTTAACCCCTAAATATTTAATCATAAAAATAAGGATATTTTCTTTCACAACAACAGTAAAGTTATTATAATCCAAAAATAGCATTGATACAACACTATTATCTAATTTGCAGAGCAAATGTGTAGCAAATTTCATTTTTCTCAACCAGGGTCTAATCCCGGATTACACATTACATTTAGATTTCCTGTCTCTTTAGACTCCCTTAATCTGGAATATTTCCTCCATTTTTCCTTGTCTTTAATGATCTTGACATTTCTGAAGAGCACCATCCAATTATTTTGTAGAATATTCCTCAGTTAGGGTTTATCCTCAGTTTGGGCTTCCTCATGACCAGACTCCAGTAACACATTTTCGGCGGGAACAACACGAAAGTGATGTTGTGTCTTCAATTCATTATATCAGAAGTCATATAATGTCTATTTGTCCTATTACTGGTAAGTCAACTCTGACATCTTCCTTAATGTTGTGTCTACCAGATTCTCCACTACCATTTTTCCTTTGTAATTTACAAGTGTCTTATGGGAAGCGACATTGAGGGTATGTAAGTATCCTGTTTCTCATCTAATTTTTACCCACTATTGTAGCCAGTATATTCATTCTTACTTGAATCAATTATTACTACCATGTTGGCCAAATGATGATTTTTCTAATTCCATCATTCATTCTTAATTGATTAGCTGGTATTCTATTATTAAAAAGAGCAACTGCTTCTTCCCTATTTATATATTAATTAATTTATATCAGTATTGATTCATGGATTCCTATTCTATTCAATAGTGTTTAATAGGTTCTAATCTGTAATAATTATTTTGACATTCAAATGGTCTCAATTTCTCTCCCTTTTCATATTTTTCCTTTTCCTGCTCCCCTTGTCCCCTTGGTTTCCTATTCTCAGCCTCCCAGCCCCATCTCTTTTCCTTGTCCTGGTCCCAAGCCCATCCTTTTCCTTTATTCATTAGATGGCCCAAAATGTATGCAGGTCCCCTTCCAGCACAGCCTTTCCTCATTTCCTGGGGCTGCAGCTGCACTGGAGCAAATCTGCTAGTTTCTAAAGGTGATATAATCGTAAAGATACCAACTGCAGTTAAGTGTCTCAGTATTTCCAAGGGTTTGTAACTCAGCCATAAAAATTCACTTTAGGCTATAGCTTGACATATAATTTCTCAGCCCAGGAGTGAATTTCTTTAACCATTTTCTCTTTAATTCAACACTACTTGATTCAATGTATCTTTCATATATGCTCATGAGTTGTTACTGCATCAATACAAATCATGTCTATTGCTAAAGTAATTAGTAAGGGTAAATATGAAAAAAGTTACAACTTCACTAGTTCAGAGTTTGTGAAAAGAAAACAGTATTGATCTATGTTACTCTCTCTTCTATTCATCCTTCTACTGGCAAATCTTCAATCTATGAATCCAAAAATGTTTTCTTATGTTCAAAGGAAAGATATTATGGCATTTGTAAGATCCTGGCTTCTTTGCGGGGGGTTGTGTCTAATTTTTGTTTCACAATCTGGGTTCAAATTAAGGGACATCACTTGACCAAAGGATTTGATGGGGTATTCTACGTTTTAATAACCAGAATTTGTAGAACTGAAATATTTAGAAATATTAGTTTCAGGAGACTGGCAACTAGCTGTGCGGCTGTGGACAAACTGTAGGAAGGGAAACATATGATAGAGAAAGGGTTGAATTTGAAAGCAGGAGATTGGTATTCCAGGTCTGGCCCTGTGCAGCCACTGACAATAAGAGTCCAATCACTTCAGCTTTCCTCTAACTCATTTTCCTCATCTGTAAAAGTAAACAGTTTTGGACATAATGACCCATAAGGTCCCTTCTAACCATACTGCAGCTCTATAATCCTTCAGCTCCATAAAAACAATTGCTCCTCTATTTAGTTTTAATATGACAAAGCAACTTTAACCTGCATTTGGGAATAGTGAAAAGAATAGGATTGGAGACATTAGAATCATAGATTTTCAGGAAAGAAAAAAAAAACAGGAAAAAGACTAGAAAAATTCGGTGGGAAAAGTTGTTTGCTGATTTGCCTAGTTGTTTGTTTAAACTCATTTAATTCATTTGATCAAAGTGGTCTCCTGTGTATATCCAGTCTCAAAGGGCAGCAGAGGTAGAACATCTTTGAAATTGACTGTACATACCTTTCTCTCTTTCTAGTCCTTTATTATCATATGTACAGAAGGAAGGATGCTTTCCTGGTTAGAAGGAAAATGTTTAGGCATCTTATATACAGCATCATCCACTAAGCCTAGTTTAGTGCCTTAGACTTAATGAGCACTACAAAGATAGCTATTGAAGGGAATTACATTGAATCTATATAGAGCCCTTCTAGTTCTTTGGCAGTTTCTTTGTGTCTCTGTCAATTACTTTACTTCTCTTTGTTATTCTGTCTTTAAACAAAAGGTAGTTTCAAGTATTATCAGTGGTCTTATCCTCTTCTGCACTCTCTCCTTAAATGATTTTGACCTGTTTTCTGGTTACACTTAGCTCCTGAGTGCTAATGACCCCCAGATCTTTATTTTGGGGCTTGACCTATCTTCTGATACACGGATTTGCATTTCTAAGTGTCATTTTCAACAAGAGACCCATCAGTATCCTAAATTTCACATGATATAAATGGAAATATTTGTTCTCACCAAGAAATAGGTGAGATTAGGCAATAACTTGCATTATGGTTAATACTCATTCCTTTTTTCCTGGCATATTGTCTAGAAATGGTGGTGTCATCTTCAATTTCTCTCTTTACCTCATCCACTTTTTCTCATCTCTGCAGCTAATCAGACTGTGTATGCTAGTCAAGTTGGCCTCCTTTTCAAGTTTCCTGTATTTAAATTCTGGCCTTGACAAGAAATAAGGGAACCCAGGCCAGTCATTATACCTCTTAAATGTTACTTTCTTTCTTGGTTGGGTTGCAGTGAGGATTAAAGGGGATAATGCAAGTAAAGTGCTAAGCACAAGTCCTGGCACATAGCATGAACTCCATGAATGCTGCTGTTGTCTTTGCTTTTATTACATTTTCATTTTTCCCCTGTAATCCCTTGACATCCTGTGTTACCTTCTTTTAGCATGTATATCAATCTGCCTTGCAGTATCATTAGGTACTTATGTGTTGATTTTACCGAGGAGACTGTAAGCTCCTGGAAGCAACCAGTTCAGCTGGGCCCTCTGCAATCAGCCATCAGATGACCAGACAGAAAGATAACTCATGAAAGATCATGTATTAAGGGATGGGCCTGAAAATGGCGAGCTTCCCCTCAGCCATTTCAATGACCTACTTTACAATGACCAGAAGTAATCACAAGGCCCCATTGTGGAGAGGGAGGGTAAGGACTTGCTATCTTCCCATGTGCTCAAGAGGGAAACAAAACAGTAAACAAAACAGTGTGGAGAGCGCATAACAGTGTCTCTGCCCCACAAAGTGTGTGGATGGGGGAGAGGGATACAAAAAATACAAGACAAAACAAAGACAGTACAATTTTATTTCCTCCAGATGTCTCAAGTTCCTTTACTGTAATGTTTTCCAAACATTGGTCATTCTAGCACCACGTAAGAAGTTTTGCTATGATGCTATGAGTCATTTTTTTCTTTACATGGACTTCTTTTATTGAATATGGGTTTTGTTTGTTTGGTTGGTTGGTTTTTTGGGGGGGATTGGAGTCTCGCTCTGTCACCCAGGCTGGAGTGCAGTGGCGCGATCTCGGCTCACTGCAACCTCCACCTCCCAGGCTCAAGTGATTCTCCTGCCTTAACCTCCTGAGTAGCTGGGATTACAGGCGCATGCACCACCACGCTCAGCTAATTTTTGTATTTTTAGTAGAGACGGGGTTTCACCATGTTGGTCAGCATGGTCTCGAACTCCTGACCTCGTGATCCGCCCGCCACAGCCTCCCAAAGTGCTGGGATTACAGGCATGGGCCACCGCGCCCAGCCATTTATTTTTAAAAATAGATTTTTTCATCACTGCGATAAGTAGAAAACCAGTATTTTTCCAATCTATGTCAAAATAAATCATGAGTACTCAAATAAATTTATCCATTGCTCACCTAAAACATTTTTCATAGCACTCACAGGCATTCCACATTTGGGGAAACACTGATTTACTGCATTACACAAACACACACACACATACACACAAACATCTACACACATTTTAAGTGAAGAATGTTTACTGTTGGGCAGATATGTTGAGGAAATGTAGAACAAAAAAGAAATTGCCAGGCTTTTTCATCGAAAAGTTTTTTCCTTTATCCCTTTTTTCTCTCTTTCCCTCTTTCTGCCTTTCCACCTTCCTTCCTTTTTTTTCTTTATTTCTCTCTCTCTCTTCATCTTCCCCTCTTTCTGTTACATTTTGAAGAGGATGAGAGAGGGCAAAATCTTGGAAAAATACGTCTTTTATTAGTTCCCCACAATACTTTTCTTGAGATGCGGTGAATTCTGGTCATGAAGGCAACATCCTAGCACAATGAAAAAGTCCTGTCTAATTAAATGAACTTTGAAGCTCTAGGATGACCCCACTACCCTCCTTTCCACCTCCCACTCCCATCTTCATTTCCTGAGCGAACACAACCCTCAGCATGCCAGGCTTCTTACCACCATTTGCAACTCTACTCTTTAGAACAGAAAGCATGGCAAACTGTGCAGTCTTTCAAAGTGAATGTTAGCAGTAGCAGAATCAGTTGGGGCCTCTGGGTGCAGGTCAGGTTAGCCCTGTCAGACTTGGCCACAAGGCTGAAAAGCTGGAGTTGTTATATTTACCTGTCCTCAATTATGCTGAAATGAGGAAAGCCTTCTAGCAAGGTCTGGGGATTCAGGACAAGGATCAAAATGGCCCAACAGGAGTGCCTGAGAAAACAGTTCATTTTCTTACCAATAGAGTTTTACATCTAAGCAGTAAATTTTATCAGAGCCCTCTAACTCTAGTGAAATACAGCAAAGTGCAATAAATTTCACTTTATGGGTTTTATAGTTTAAAAACAGCCTCAGGCAGTCTGGTTACTGAGAGAACCTGGTTGGAGCAGTCTCCAAGGGTTGGTTTCTATATGCAGGGATCCATGGAGATGACCCCATACAGGTTAGCGACCAGCCATTCAGGTAAGGTGTTACCTCCCGCTTGAACATCACTAAAGGTATGATCTAAGTTCTGTGTCTACACCTGTGAAGCTGGCTTTAAACAGTGAAGAAAGAAAGCAATTAAAGTACTAAGCAAAGGGCTTCTAGCGTCCCTGGGACAAGAATAAATGAAGTTCATTAAAGACAGGGGTTTAGTCACTGACTTATTAGAAGATAGCTGACTGCTCTATAAGGTCCCTTGGCCATTTTTTGTTTTTTTGATTTTGTTTGTTTGTTTGTTTTCCAAGTGGTTTTGGACTTGGAGTAAATCAAACAACATTTCTTAAGGGAAACTCTTCCAACTGCCCCTCAACCAAAAATATTTTTATAATTTTCCCTGAGGCAGGCTTTTGTCTTTTCAATTGGACTTTAATTGACTGTTTTCTTTACCTTAATAAGTTGTTAAGACTTGAGAAGTTCTCTTAATTCTAACAAGGCCTGGTCACAATAGCAATTTGCATCACATGGGACCTCCCCCTACCCAGACGTCAACGACCAAACTCTGATCCTATAGTTCCTTTATTTTCATTATTATTATTATTTTACTTTTTTATTTATATATCTACATATTTTGAGAGGGAGTCTCACTCTGTCACTCAGGCTGGAGTGCAGTGGCATGATCTCAGCTCACTGCAACCTCTGCCACCGAGGTTCAAGTGATTCTCCTGCCTCAGCCTTTCAAGTAGCTGGGATTACAGATGCCTGCCACTGAGCCTAACTAATTTTTTTTTGTTTTGTATTTTTAGTAGAGATGGGGTTTCACCATCTTGGCCAGGCTTGTCTTGAACTCCTGACCTCATGATCCACCCGCCTCGGCATCCCAAAGTGCTGGGATTACAGGTGTGAGCCACCACACCCAGGGTATTTTTATTATTTTTTAATCAACTAGGATTCATGTTGAGTCCTTGTAATGGATCCACTGTCTAAGGCCTTTTGCCTTTATGTAATGATAAAACCCACTGGCATTTATTATTTGGCAGGCATGATTGGAAGCACTTTATCTGTATTACCTTGTTTTATTCTAAAAAAAAAAAAAACAAAAAAAAAACAGCCCATGAGGTAGAGCTTTATTCCTGGCCCTTTTACAGATAAGGACACCAATTTTCCCAGAGTTGCAAAGCTAGCAAGTGGGAAAGCTAGATTCAACTGCCACTTAACATCCTCCATAGGTTCTTGGACACTGCTACTTTAAGCGAAATGATATACTGCAGGTCTTCAAATAATGTTGTTTTCCTTCAATGTCATTTTGTTATAACACTGATGGAAAACAGATTGGTTCATTATAGGTCATTTGGCTTAAAGTTTCCTTTTTCAAGAACCTATGGACAATGTTAAGCGAGGACTTAACATACTCCCTTCTGGTTGGCACCTGGATGGTAGATGCAGTGTTCCCCATCAAAGCATTCATGTGCATGAGTTGATAAGCATGAGAGCTTTTATTTTGACCTGAGAAGGATTGAGTTGTTTTCAAAGAACATTAAGGAATACTTTAGTCTTTACAGTTGGGATGGAAGGGGTAGGGCAAGAACCCAACGGTTGGTTCTAGGTTCATGAAAAGATAGGGAGGCATTGCACTTTGGGAACTGAGTGGTATCATTAAACCAAGTCAAAAGAGGAGGGAAATACAGAATCAGGGTATCCCACTGCACTGGCAACTCCCTCCAACCACAGACCACAGGCCCTCCCTCCTAAAATGCATCAGCAGAAGCAGTTATGAAGCAAATGGCCTAAGTGGCTGGCAGATATCCTCAACTGTCTGTCCCCAGAGAGACCTCAGGCACTTCATTCCCCATTTTCCATCTTCTACCCCAACCCTGTTTTATATTCCTTGGTGGTCCTCATCATTGCTTAATACAAATATGCTTATCTTGTTTTCTTATCTCTCTTCTCACTAGAATGTCAACTCCACAAAAGCAGGGACCTTATTTGTCTTGTTCATTGATCCCTGGTGCCTGGCATCTGGTATGACCTTAATAAATATTTGTTGAGTAAATGAATAAAATGTAGACAGGAGATGTACCTGGAAGTCCCAAAAATAATTCAGACGTGGTCAGTTGTGGTGGGGGAGGGTGGTTAAATGTGCTGAGATGGAAGTCACCAAGTAAGAACTAAGAGGCATAATCATTTTGGATTGGTGAAGTCTTGAAAAGTTTTGTTACAAACAACATTTCAATATAAGCATCACCATTTCCATTTTACAGATGAGAAAGCAAAGGCTCATGAAAATTAAATAAATTACTTGCCCCTGGTCCCACAGGCCATATGTGAAAGAACAGGAATTTGCAACTCCATCTAGCTGTTGCTATAGGTCATGCTATTTCTACTCCACCTCGTTAGTGAACGTCTACCACTGGAGCCTGTCTTCTATCTATGAGGTAGATGGAGGGGAAGAGACAACATGGGCATAAATCTCTCAAAGAACAGCTGCAACATATCTTTTATTTTGACAGCACTATGCAGGGCCAAAATCAAAACAAAACAAAAACAAACACGGCCAAAGTTCATGGCCTTTGTCTGCCAAAGCACAGCCAAAACAAAAGGGAGATCTCTTTGATGTAGGTGAACTAAAATGATCTCTTCATGGTCAACTTATGACCTAAAAATGTTTATTAAGCTGCAGTTACACAAAAGTGACATTGAGCTATCCTTTTTCATGGACCACATAACTCTCTAGGTACCACAGCATGGGAATGATAATGTCACAAAGAAAGAGACTGTGGTAGTAAATGTGTGAGGTCTTCTTATTTAAAGCTAGCTTATTTTCATTGTGGTTGACAATTACAGGATTTGTTGCTTTCACTGTCCTTGAAATATCTTTTCAAACAGCAGTGGTGGCGTCTTTGCCTGGTCCCTTGTTCCCTCACAACTCCCAGGAGAGTTCTGAACTTTATTTTGCCAAGTGCAAAGAGAGTCAATGAGTAGTCAATGGTTGCAGCTAATCAATATCTTATCCCCAGTTCAATTTCAACAATGGAGAATAAAGTGACATTTAAAAGGAGACCAAAGGGGAATTCTGTTAAGAACATCTCAGGAAATATATCAAGTTAGGATTAAAATGAAATCTTCTATCTTTTGCTAAGAGATTTCATTTCTATAAACAATTCTTAGGAAAATAATACTAAATGCAGAAGTTTTACGGAAAAAGCTCTTGATTGAAACAGTACTTATGATAATGGGAAATTGGAGAAAACCTAAGCAGCTACAGCAGGTAAAATGGTATGTAAGTTATAGTTACATTCATGCAGGAGACATGAGGCAATAATCAAAAGATTATGAAATAACATAACATAAGGAATTGCTTATGCTTTAATGCAAAGTGGGAAAAAGTAGAAAACAAAAATTAATATTTGGTATCAGAGTGACTATTAAAAAACTTTAATACATAGAAAAAAGATTGGAAGAAAATATACCAAAATGCCTAAAGGACTAGATTTATGTGACAGGACTAGAGATTATTTTTCTCTCCTCTGTTGGTTCATATAAATTTTTCAGGTATGTTTTATGTTTATATAAGGAAAACATCCTGATACACTTTATTTTTTAAGCTTTGTTTTTAAAAGAAAGATTTCCAAAGCTCTTGTAAGAAAACAAACTCATATCAAATAATTTCTATTTGTTGATGAATGTGGCTTTCAGTCTGCATGAGATGAATCACTCAACCTCTTTTAAAGCACTGGGTCTGAACTGGGCAGACACCTCTGAATATCCCTGAGAGAAGCAAGTGCTGTTTCAGAGGTATCCTGGTCCCATGAGAAAATGGGGAGGAAGAGACCACAGTTCTTTTCACATCTGAGTCTTGTTAACATCACTAAATGAGAGAACACACCGAGTGTGGTAGCCAGAATTCTGAGAGCAACCTCAAAATTCTTGGGGTATATACACTCCTGGTATATACACTCCTTCTCTCATTACTCAGTCAACACTAATTTAAGTGTTGCCTTGAAAGGATTTTACAGATGTAATTGAGGCCTCAAGTTAGTCAACATTAAGATACAAAAAATTTCGAGGTGACTCAATCTAATTACATGAACCCTTTAAATTCAGGTCTAGAGGGCAGCATCAGGGAAGCCAGAGATTCCAAGCACAAGAAAGATGTGATGCAGCCTTGATGACTTGGAGATGGAAGGGGCCATGAGGCAAGGAATGTAGACAACTGTAAGTGTTGAAAGTGGACCTCGGCTGGCAGCCAGTAAGAAAAGAGGAACCTTCAGGCTACAACCTCAAGGGACAGAATTCAGCCAACATCCAGAGTAAGTTTAGAAATGGACTTTTCCTCGGCGCCTCCAAATAAGAATCCATTCTGGCCTCTGCATTGATTTTAGGCTTATAAGATTAAGCAGGTGACCCAGCCACACACTTCTGGTCTTCTGAGCTCCCGAAGAAATGCATGTTGTTTGAAGCTGCCAAGTTTGTGGCAATATGTTACTCAGCAACAGAAAACTAATATACTTGGAATAGAATATTCACTGTGAATGAAGGAAGTTTTGAGCTCTATAAAAATGGAAAACTTTTATCTTACTCTCACTTCCAACTCATTTCCCAGATGCATTATCACTTCAGAACATTCTTCAGGGTATTGGCAATGATTTTTCTTCTTTATAGAGATCCAGTATTAAGTTAGAGAATAAATAGTGGTAATAATAATAATTAATAATAATATAGATAACATTTTGAGAGTGTTTATCATGTGCTAGCATTTTGCTAAACGCTTTATCTACATTCTTTCATATAATTCCCACAATGGTCATTTTAAGACAGAGATTATTACTATTTTCATTTTGTGTTTTCGGAATTAGAGAATTGCAGACATGTATAAATCTTCATATATAAACCTGTGATATTGTGATATAATGGGAAATATATATTTTGTTTCTGCTCCTGGTTCCTGGCACAAAGCTACTAAAACCCTTGTAGTTTCCTGACTAATAGGGGTGCTAGGTATATCTTTGGTTCTGATATTGGGTCTTTGATTCCAGTTCCTGACATGGTGTTCATAATCCCTTAGAATTTTCTGGGTGATACATGTGTCTTTTTTTCTAAGGAAGTGACTCTTGATGGGCTACTGGATTGGAGCTTGTCACCAGAAAGACCAAGCCACGATTAGAAGCTTGGAACTTTCAGCCTCATCCCCTATCCTCCAGGAAGCAGAGAGGGGCTGGAGATTGCTAATAATCAATCTTGCCTATGTGATGAAGCTTCCATAAAAATCCCTGAATTCTGGGGTTCAGAGAGATGCAAGGTTGCTGAACATGTGGAGATGCTAGGAGGGTGGTGCCCTGGAAAGAGCATGGAGGTTCAAGCGCCCCTTTCCCCATACCTTGCCCTATGCATCTCACCCCCTCTGGCTGTTAATCTGTATCCTTAGTAATATTCTTTATGATAAAATGGCAAGTGTAAATAAAGTGTTTCCCTGAATCCTATGAGCCACTCCAGCTAATTAAGCAAACCTGAGGGGGTTCTAGAAAACACCAATTTATAGCCAGTCAGTCAGAAGTTCTAGAGGCCCATACTTGTGATTAGCATCTGGAGTGAGGGGCAGTCTTGCGGTGCTGAGTCCTCACCCTGTGAGATCTGACTCCAACTCCAGGTAGGTATTGTCAGATCGAGTTAAATTGTAGGACACCCCATTGGTGTCCACTGGAGAACTGCTTGCAGTATAAGGGGAAAATCCCACAAATCTGGTGTCAAAAGTCTTGTAATGTTTTGTTGAGAATATAATAGAAGAAAACAGTTGCTTAGTTCATCTGTTTGTTTGTTTACTATCATACAGAACCAAAATCCAGGTCTGTCTGATCTTAAACCCATTTGCCTGGTGGAAAGTTATGGATGGTGCTCAGAGTTCACTGTTCTCTTTCTGTTTCATATGCTCAGGTGTGTTGCTAAACATGAGATGCTGGGAAACTGAAAGGAATACGTAAGAAAGATGGTAACAATTAAAAAATGCAGAATGAGGTTGATCTAAAATAAAAGTTGACAACCAATGAAATGGAGTCCTTAAAATTCATTTTTCATAGAAGAACAGATAATGGAATTACATATTTAAGACAAATAATTGCCTGGGCTTGGTTTACTGAGATTTTTCAACCATGTTTTATATTTGTGATTTAAAAAACTATCAGGGAAGCTTATCTGCAATGTGTTAAGAGCCAACTACATAAATAGAAATCATAGACTCCATCAAGAGGGACAAAATCATCTGATTCTTTTTATTAAATTATGGTAGCATAGATATTTAGAAAGCCAAGAAGTAAATTCTGTAGGACAAAGTAGGTCATATCTATACTACAGCCATTAAGAATTATTGCCAACTATTGACAATTATTATCAACTATGAGTAACAGGGTTATGTATCTCAGACAGGCCAAATATGAGGAGCTCACTCCAAAGCAGCTCTGTCCAGTGGAAATGTAATGCAGGATGCATATGTATTTACAAATATTCTAGTAACCACATTATGAAAGCAAAATGAAAGAGGTGAAATTAATTTTAATACTATATTTAATTTAACTCAATACATCCAAAATACTATCATTTCAACATGTAATTAATATAAAAATGTTGAGATATTTTGTATTCTTTTTCATACTAAGTGTTCAAAATCTAGTGTGTATTTTATATTTATATAATAGTTCAAACTAGCCACTTTTTTCTTGTCTATAACTTTTTTTAAAAAATTTATTTTATTTTAAGTTCTGGGATACATGTGCTGAACATGCAGGTTTGTTACATAGGTATACATGTGCCATGGTGGTTTGCAGCACCTATCAACCCTCATCAAGGTTTTAAGCCCCACATGCATTAAGTATTTGTCCTAGTGCTCTCCCTCCCTTTGCCCCCCATCCCCCAACAGGCCCCAGTGCCTGATGTTCCCCTCATTGTGTCCATGTGTTCTCATTGTTCAACTCCCACTTGTGAGTGAGAACATACAGTGTTTGGTTTTCTGTTCCTGTGTTAGTTTGCCGAGGATGATAGTTTCAAGCTTTATCCATGTCCCTGCAAAGGACATGAACTCATTCTTTTTTATGGCTGCATAGTATTCTGTGGTATATATGTGCCACATTTTCTTTATCCAGTCTATCATTGATGGGCATTTGGGTTGGTTCCAAGTCTTTGCTATTGTAAATAGTGCTGCTGCAATAAACATATGTGTGCATGTGTCTTTATAGTAGAATGATTTATAATCTTTTGGATATATACCCACTAATGGGATTGCTGGGTCAAATGGTATTTCTGGTTCTAGATCCTTGAGGAATTGCCACACTGTCTTCCACAATGGTTGAACTAATTTACACTCCCACCAACAGTACAAAAGCCTTCCTATTTCTCCACATCCTCACCATCATCTGTTGTTTTCAGACTTTTTAATGATCAGCATTCTAACTGGTGTGAGATGGTATCTCATTATGGTTTTGATTTGCATTTCTCTAATGACCAGTGATGAGGAGCTTTTTTTCACACGTTTGTTGGCCATATAAATGTCTTCCTTTGAGAAGTGTCTGTTCATATCCTTCACCCACTTTTTAATGGGGTTGTTTTTTTTCTTGTAAATTTAAGTTCCTTGTAGATTCTGGATATTGGACCTTTGTCAGATGGATAGATTGCAAAAATTTTCTCCCATTCTATAGGCTGCCTGTTCACTCTGATGATAGTTTCTTTTGCTATGCAGACGCTCTTTAGTTTAATTAGATCCCACTTGTCAATTTTGGCTTTTGTTGCCATTGCTTTTGGTGTTTTAGTCATGAAGTCTTTGCTCATGCCTATGTCCTGAATGGTACTGTGTAGGTTTTCTTCTAGGGGTTTTATGGTTTTAGGTTTTACGTGTTAAGTCTCTAATCCACTTCGAGTTAATTTTTGTATAAGGTGTAAGGAAGGGGTCCAGTTTCTGTTTTCTGCATATAGCTAGCCAGTTTTCCCAGTATCATTCATTAAATAGGGAATCCTTTCCCCATTGCTTGTTTTTTGTCAGGTTTGTTGAAGATCAGATAGTTGTAGATGTGTGGTGTTATTTCTGAGGCCTCCGTTCTGTTCCAGTGGTCTATAGATCTGTTTTGGTCCAGTACCATGCTGTTTTGGTTACTGCAGCCTTGTAGTATACTTTGAAGTCGGAACGTGATGCCTCCAGCTTTTTTCTTTTTGCTTAGGATTGTCTTGTCTATACAGGCTCTTTTTGGTTCCATATGAAATTTAAAGTAATTTGTTCTAGTTCTGTGAAGAAAGTCAATGGTAGCTTGATGAGAATAGTATTGAATCTATAAATTACTTTAAGCAGTATGGCCATTTTCACAATATTGATTCTTCCTATTCATGAGCATGGAATTTTTTTCCATTTGTTTGCATCCTTTCTTATTTCCTTGAGCAGTGGTTTGTAGTTCTCCTTGAAGAGGTCCTTCATGTCCCTTGTAAGTTGTAATCCTGGGTATTTTATTTTCTTTGTAGCAATTGTGAATGAGACTTCACTCATGATTTGGCTCTCTGCTTGTCTATTATTGGTAAGTGCTCTGTAGACACACATGGCTACTGGCTGTCACGATATTCAACAGCACAATTCTAAAGTTTATTCTCATTGGGGGCAATGTTGTATACAATCAAGCAAAAGTTGAAATTGATTCTAGAGGATGGAAATCTTACTCGTTTTATGTATAAAGCACAGATGTACATACAGTACACAAAAATATATAGAGTTTGTGGTATTAAAATTTCATGGCAAGCCTATTAGTCAAGAGTTCTCTAGAGAAACAGAACCAATAGGACACACATATAAATATAAAATATATGTAAGTATATATACAGAATTTACTTTTCTTGGTTTTCAAAATCTCATATATTTACATATCTAAATATATATATTTCATATATATGAAAATTTAATGCCATAGATAAAATGTATATCTTTTTATGCACTGTATATAATCTTACTCGCTTTATATATAAAGTATATATATAACATATATATGACGTAAGTAAGATTTCCTCATTCTCTAGAATCAATTTCAACTTTTAATCCTTTGTATACAACATCATCCCCAAAGAGAATGAACATTTTAGAACTATGTTATCCAATACAATGAGAACCAATAGCCACATGTGGCTATAGAGCACTTGAAATGTGACCACTTTGAGCTGAAATGTTATATAAATATAACATAATGTATTTTGAAGCCTTTTAGTATGAAAAAGAATGCGAAATATCTCACATATGGAGAGAGAGAGAGTGAGGGACATTTATTATAAGGAATTGATTGGCTCACCATGGAGGGTAGCAAGCCCCAAATTCACAAAGCTGCTGTCCCAGTTCAAGTTTGAAGGCCCACAGCCTACAGTAGAACCAGGAAGAGCCAAAGTCCCAGTTTAAAGGACTTCAGGCAGGAGACTTCTCTCTTGCTGCGGGTAGGGTTAGCTTTTTTGTTCAGTTCAGGCCTTCACCGATTGGATGAGGCCACCCACATTAGGGAAGACAATCTGCTTTTCTTAGTCTACAGATTTAAATGTTAATCTTATCCAAATAGACCCTCATAGAAACACCCAGAATAACATTTGACCAAATGTTTAGGCACATTGTGGCTCAGTCAAGTTGACACATAAAATTAACCATCACAAGGTTAACATTAAAAAAAAAAAAAAAGTCTAAAAAGCTCCTTAGTGGATGGGGGAAGCAGTAATGCTCAAAGGTTGAAGAAGCTGTTCTAGAGAGACCACTACATGACTGAGAGCTGACCCTTCCCATTTTGAAAAGACAAAATACTGTAGAAAAGCAGCTGAAGTTTTAACAAAGCACAAAGGCCAAGTTTACAGTCTCCAGAACTGTGCCGTCCAATGATTAAATTGCCACTATTCAAGTGGCAATTTAAATGTAAATTGAATTCAATTAATAATAAATGTGGCACTAGCCACATTTCAAGTGCCCAATAGCTCCATGTGGCTAGTGGCTACCATATCCGACAACAGGTAGAGAATTTTCATCGTTGCAGAAAGTTCTATTGGACAGTGCTGCTCTTGGGTGTGGTGAGTCAGGAATCAAACCCCATTTCTGCCACTTGCTATGTGTAAAACCTTGGGCAGGTTGCTATATCTTTCTTTGTCTCAGTGTCTTTACCTGTAACATAAAATAATGATAAAAGTACCTGCTTTAGAGAGCTATGTGAGTAGTAAATGGGTTAATTCATGTAAAGAGCCTAGCACAGTACTTGGGATATAATTAAATATTTCCTAAATGGCAGCTATTATTTCAGTCATCTTCTTCAGGTTTTTTTTTTTTTTTTTTTTTTTTTTTTGCATCACTCAATATTTGTAGTATTTATTAAACCTGAAGAAAATAGGAAATAAAACGTTCGCTCAAATAACTTAATTTTGCTACTTAGATAAAATTATCTTGAAATAATCTCAATCATTATTTAAGATGTGGTCTTGGTAACCCCATTATCACAGTATTTAAAATATGATTTTTATTTTGGACTGTTTGTGTGACGGAAAACTTGACCTCATCAAAATTTTAATTAATGCCTCAAATACTGATCTACTATAATTACATCAGTATCAAAATGTAGCTGTTATAATGTCAAGAAAACAAATTGCATTAATTGGTGGTGTTTATTCACTCACACAGAGGTGGCACTGGAGCTGGTTAGACCATTGGCAAATGTCATGCGGGAGGTAGCTGCTTTCTCTTCTTTCGGCATTGCCCACTTAGTTCACTTTATATAATCTAATTCAGAGCTTCTGCCCCTGTTTTTTTCTTTCCCCCAGTCACTTTTGCAATGGGTACAAACTTTGGTATTTCTTATTACAAACACCAAGCAACTCACCATCTAAGTCGGTATTGCTTATAAAGTGCCACACCAATGAATATACCAGCTTCATTCCTGCATTTGAATACCTGGTGAAAATCAGAATCTCTGTGTGTGGCTCATGGTGATCAAAATATGTCTGGCTTCTGACCAGCTAAGTTTGCATATAGTCTGATGATTATTTAAAAATCTACCCAGAGATGCTTTTCCAGGAGAATGGGTGGTAGTAACATATCTAGGAGTAAAGAAAGTTGCCCGAATTTCAAATTCTATGTGATACAAAAATAGGTTTTATTTGTTTAAAGTAAATGTCAGGCACTGTTGGTTAAAGTAATTCTACAAATGAAATGTGGCAAGACGCAATGTCTCCCTTAAGCAGTGGCTGCAAATCAGAATACATTTATAGTTAGCAAAAACTGGGAAAAAAATAAAAAGCTGATCGGCAATGAGTACTCCATCTGCTTGTTTCAGGCCTGGAGAATATTTATTGCATAGAGCTTGCGCTGCTATTTTAGTTAGATTTTGGATTTAGATAAACTTTTTCACATAAGATATCCTAGATGCTTGTGTAGTTTGATGGGTTTCTATGATCTCCAAACTTATTTTTTCCATATGTAATATTGTGCAGAACACAAACATATATTTAAAGGAGATGAAAGTGGAACTGTTCTGGTTAGAAGATGGCTCTCCTTCCTTCCTTCCTCAACTCAACCACCACCTTCCATCCAAATTGCTTAGTGCCCTAAGGCTCTCTCATATTAAAGTTTTGGAGCATATTTCTATGTCCTACCACAAGACAATCTTGTGTGACACCTCTAAGAAAAAAAAAAAACGTGGAAGCTAGGGCTATACAGAATGTGGTTTGAAAATATTGTATTGAAATAGTACTGAGGGGTATTTACAGTAGAAGGAACTATTCAACTTATGTTATTTTAATGGAGAACAGTCTCACTAGCTAGAGGTCCTCTTTAGGGGGAAGAAAAGCTAGAAAGTTGAGGCCAAGAGATTTGAGTTCTAGTCCTGAACCCCACTCATCAACTGGGTGTTCTTTGGCATGTCATTTAACCTCTAGCCTCTTTCTAATTTGACTTCTTCATCTGTAAAATGAAGGATTGAAGTAGATATACATACCCTTGTTGCCAGGAATTAAGTTCTATGATGCCATGATTCAAAACCAAGACACATACAGGGAATTCAACTTGAGTGGGAATTGAATATTGGTAATTTCATGTGGTTCAACCTATAGTATCTAGAGGAATCCAGGTAGTCACAAACTGAACACACATATATATTACAACACTGTAATTTAAGAGTTTATTTATAGAACACCATAGAAAATTCAAGAAAGAGAGAAAGGGAAATTATGGCAAATTTGTCTTGACTCATCTGTCAGTAACTTTTTCAGGGAATAAAAGTAAGTTCTGAGATATGTAGCATAACGTGTCCAAGATGCAACATCCCCAAATCATTTTCTCTGTTGTCTATGGTAAGCCAAGGAATGGTAATAGGAGCCTGTGTTAATTCTATCTGAAAACACCATCTGGTTCTAAGCACTTATCTAGGCCATGGATGTCACAGTCTAGATGTGGTCACCATGATATTCAAAGGTCAAAGAGGGGTCTAATTACATGCCCCAGTACTTAAAGGGCAGAGCCACCAGAGCATGAACATAATCACTCAGGCCAAACAAGACCCATTTATAATTTTAATTATCAGTGAATCAGACAACTCTATCAAATACCAATTATTTGGCTGTTGCTGAAAATAACTGTCTTGTCTTGTTAGTCTCTAGAATAACCCCTTGAGGGAAGTTGGAATGTTCCCCTTAATGTAAATATTTGATAAAATCCATCAAGCAGAATTAGACTCATTTATTGACACTCTGTATTGGTGGTTTATTTTATTTATTGTAAAGGAGTTTCCAATATAGGAAGAATGTGGTTGAAAGCCTGTTAACTGTCCACCACTACCAGCCAGGAATGTGTCTTGGGAGCACAAGGCAGCTTCTACTTCAGAGCTCACTTTATTTTTTTCCATTAAAAGAAATACTTCACCTTACAACTCAGCAAAACTTTATTTGGGGTCTTATTTATCATAGTGATTTGACGATAAATACTTTACGTGTCTGGGCACTCGGGCTATGCATTAGAAAAGGCACGAAGCCTCCTCTCAAGAGTTCACAGACTATATACATCCATGTTCAGAAAAAATGAATACATGCTAAAGAAAAATTTAATTCAGCCTAGAAACTATTTTTCTTTAATTATAAGATTGTGTTCTGCATAAAGAATCCAAGAAATGTTCCACAAATGATTAATCTTAATGTTAAGCAGTGGCTACCCTGAGCACTCTATTAAATGAACCGTATGAAACCGCCTGGTCAATAACTGTGGAAAATCAGTAATTTTATATAGTTTAACCCAACAGCATCTGGGAGAGAAAAAAATAAAAAAGACCATCCAGACTCTCCACATTTTTAGAAATTGACTATCTTGAAAATGAATATCTTTGAATAAATTATTTTTCAAAGTGTCCAGGGCTGTCACTTTGAGATCTGCCTTCTTGTGAGTGGCTCTCAAAGACAAATATGAGCTCCACTTTCTGCTGTCATCATTGCTTCCCTTTGCTTTTTACCTACAGCAATTAAGACACAAGTAACATGTTATCTGCACTGCTTAGATATTTCCATTTCATTTGCAACTTCAGTGCTCCTCAGTCATTTTTGACACTCTTATAATTTTTATCTGCAATTACGCTTTCATTATCTTCCTTCCTGATATTTTAGATGTCCAATAAGCCTCTCAATTTCCTTAATTACCAAGTAACCTTCCTTCTTCATGCCGAGGTCTATTTTTATTCCTACAATATTTATTACTAATTGGCACCCACACACTTTTATACTTATAATAATTTTTCTGTTCTGCCCTTTATTTACCCTCTGTTTCTCTCTTTGAGAAACATTTTACCCTCCTTGGCAATACTTGATGCTAGTTCTTGGGAGTGGCAATATGATATAAATTTTCCTTGAACATAGTTTGAGGTCTTACTTTAAATTTACAAGTGTCATTTTATGCTTCTTGAATAGTTGCACCAGCTTCCTTCCTTCCTTCCTCCCTTCCTTTCTCTTCCTTCTTCCTTCTTTCCTTCCCTTCTCAACAAATATCATCATACCAATCATAACTCCTGCACCAGAACTATGTTATTCCTATGTGCTGCTACTTGGTCTTGCAGTTCTTGCATTTACCATTGAAATATTTTGCACTTTGCATTCTGACCTTGGAGCAAAGAGTTTGTAGCTAGGGACACATAGAAGCATTGACACTAATTCCCTGTACATTTGGAGCATGTCTCAGAAATGCTGTCTCAATTACAAGTTCATATTGTCAATTGTTTCTTCCCATAAGTAGAAAGTAGACTTTTGTGTGGTACCTTCTACATCATTGAAAATTCAGTGGATATTAGTATGTTGGATGTGAGTCACCAGAACTTACCCTTTTAGGAAAAGTAACACTACCTTTAAAATATGTATCTTTTGAGGCTGGACACAGTAGTTCATGCCTGTAATTCCAGCACTGTGGGAGGCTAAGGCAGGAGGATCGCTTGAGTCCAGGAGTTCAAGGCTGCAGCTAGCTATGATCACACCACTGTACTCCAGCCTGGGCAACAGAGTGAGACCCTGTCCCCCTCTCTTTCTCTCTCTCTCTCTCTCCCTCCCTCCCTTCCTATCTCTCTGTTTCTCTCTCTCTCTATATATATATATATATATGTTTAATTAAATGAGAAATACTTATTAATTGCAGATATATCTATTCCATCTACAATGTAGATGGAAAATGAAAATAAAACCATCTGTACTACCCCAGAGATAACTACTATGAAATTTATTCTTGAATTTTTTTTTTAGACGGAGTCTCACTCTGTCACCCAGGCTGGAGTGCAGTGGTGCGATCTCTGCTCACTGCAAGCTCCGCCTCCCGGGTTCACACCATTCTCCTGCCTCAGCCTCCCGAGTAGCTGGGACTATAGGTGCCCACCACCACGCCCAGCTAAGTTTTTGTATTTTTAGTAGAGATGGGATTTCACCGTGACAGCCAGGATGGTCTCAATCTCCTGACCTCGTGACCTGAGTGCCTCGGCCTCCCAAAGTGCTGGAATTACAGGTGTGAGCCACCGCGCCCGGTATCTTGAATGTTTTTAATAACCTTTGTTTCAACTAACCAAGAAGGCTTCCCTCTCTGCACTTTTCCACTTTACAATTTATATTTATTTTTCTCTCCTGGAGTAAGGTTTATTATTTTCTCAAGGGGCTTATGATGTGTTTTTGTTTTTTCTTTCATCTAAGAAGTCTAAGTTTTAATTTCTCTATGCCTCAGAATAACTTTCTCCCAAGTTCTCTGAATATATTCACTTTCCATTCAGTTAAATGAGTTTCTTTCTTGGCTTTTCCTTCTATATTCTGCACTACACCCAAAACCAAAATACTTGGGGATTCTGCTTTCCCTTTTACTTTAGAAGAAAGTTTTGATTTCACACTCTATTAACTCAGAGATTAAAAACCATCTCCTGTGCTTAGGACAGAATGAAGGACAACCAGTGATTACAATGAGGTATCCGCTTTGCAAGTCAAGCGTTTGCCCCAAAGCTGTGTGACTGGGAAATCTAGCAGGCTTGAGTCCAGTAAAAGAACACTTGAACTAAAAGTATATTATCCAAAAGTGCACATTTTTATTTAATTCAGGGTAAAGCAGAATGAATCATAATAGGTCAATAATAATGACTTATGGCTTCCTTCATATGGCACATTTACAATAAATGGTAATTTACCATTAAAGAGAGATATATTTCTTTTGTGTGTGTGCAAGAAAAATTAGCATTAAGTCATACTGAGAAAGAACAGGTTTTCCATTCCTACATTTAGGATTTTATTCAGTTATTCAGGCTTAGAATATCATATGCAAACCACTTTCTCCCAAGTTCCCCCCTCCCTATTCCCATTTAGAAAATACAGGAAGGATTAAAATGTAACCATTTATGACATCATTCCAAATGTACAATGATGGACTGCAGATCCATTCAGTGGAGCCATTTGGAAAATATTTCATGTTCCAGTCATTAGACTTGCTAAATAAGTTCAGACATGGAATTGTATAGGTAGAGAAAGAGAAAGGTAATATCTATAGGTGACTGTATATAAATAAAAGAAATACATGCATATAATTCAGGCTCCTAACTATCGCTCTGATGTTTTAGGATCCTTTGTGCTTGGATTCCTCCCTCCTTCCCTTCCTCCCTTCTTTCCTTCTTTCCTTCCTTCTATACAATACATGCTGATGCTTTACCTGAGGTGTTAACTCTGTTCATTGACAAAATTATAGGCCATTATTGTTTTCACCAATAAAGATCTCAGACTTGGACTATCCCAGCGAAAAGTGATTGACTCTAATTTGTTTGGTGTATACTCTCCAGGAAAAGAATCAGTATAAAGTAGACTACAAAAATATAATTCTAAAAGTTCAATCTCTCTACCCACCTTTTGAGTATTCGGCTAAAACTCTCCTCCAGCTCAGAGAGATGCCAAATTAAATTATAGAGAACATCCTAACACTTTAAAACCTGCATATTTTATGTCTGTGGTCTATAAACTGGCTCACAATAACTTGATTAGAGAAAAGTCTTGAGTAATTGGATGAAGTCAGGCACAGAAGATTTGCCCAATAATCAATGAATCTCAGGCGCCTAGCTCTGCTGGTTCCATACTGCTTTTCTATCTGTCCAAATAGCCCTTTCAACACTGAAGCTTCAGAGAAAGAATATCAAATCCTCAAAACTGAGCTAATTTCATAAGCTTTTTGAAAGTAGATTGGATTTAACAGGGCTGTGCTTTTGGAAATGATGAATGGTTGATATAAATCAGAGGTACTGGAAAGGTAACGTTTATCTGATTTGATTTAGCAGCAATCTGGTCCAGATGGCAACGTGGAATTTAAAGATATTGAAATATATGGTTGCAGCTGGAGACTGTATAAACCTAAATATAAATAATTCAGATGTGTTTATGCATTTAACAATGTCAGTTTTAAATATAGATAAGAGCCAAGACTTTAGGCTCACATTTGAAAACGGGAAGATGACTAAATGCAGGTGCTCTTATGTATGTGACCATATTTTAATGCCTAATTTAGCTCCAATCTGAAAATCAAGGTGGAGCTCATCAGATGTACCTGTCTGGTCTAAGAGCATGAAGCACATATTACTATAAGGTTAAATCTGGAATATCGGAAGCAAAAGGTGTGATAAACCAAAACTGCGTGCAATGAATACACCTGATTGACTAGGACTTGGAAAGACACAACCTTTCTCTCCACGCTAGGATCACAGACCTATCTTTTTGAAAAGGAAAAAAAGAAAGAAAGAAAGATGGAAATATGTCAGCTTGAGCCAACAAAGGTTTGACACCATCCGAAAAGGAGATTGGAAAAAATCCCAGGGTGCCAGAATGATGAGAAGAGTTTCTAGAGTTTAGCACATGGCTTCTTCTACCATTCAGAAAGAACTCTGAGTTTAAAGACTTGAGTTCAAATTCTGCCTGTCACTTGAGAGCTCTGTGGCTGTGGGCCAAGGACGTACAGGAGATAATCATCCACACCTCCTAGGGAGCTATGAGGTTTTCTTGGATCAGGAGTTTTAAGCCCTGACCTGGCAATACTTTGTTTCTTTCCCTGCTTTGACCTTTACTTCTCTTTTCTGTCTCTTTTTCCTTTCCTTTCTTCCAATATATTATCCACTGGACCTCAGAGCCAGGGTTGGACTGAGACTATGGGCTGAACTGGGGCTCTCCTGAGATTCAGTCACTCTTTCTCTCAAGTCAATCCTGCACACCTTCACTGCCTCAAGGGCAACCCCTTAACTTGTTATTTGGGCTCTGTCTCTTCGTTCCTCTTCCTTAACCAAGGGCCCACTGATAGGACCCTCAAAATGATGACTTGATACTTGGTAAGATCTTAAACTAAAATTAGGGATAGAAAAAAAAGCAATGCCTACAGAAAATATTGTGAATGAAAAATTAACAAATTTGTATAGGCTGTCTGAGGAGTGGGGAGGGCTGATAAAGAGGTAATGAAACATCAAAGATGACCCCAGGATTCACTCTTGGGTCTGACTGAACCACACCTAGAATCAAAGACCTGGCTTGAAAAAGAAGAGCCTACTTGGGAGATTAAGTGACTTGTCGAAGGCCACAGAGCTAATTATAGTTTGGCTTGGAGAAAAGGTCTCTTGGCTTCTGACAGAGAACCTGCTCATTCTATCTCCACAGAAACATTGGAAGAAAAATCTTACTAAAGCCACAGGGAAAGCAAGATTGATCTAGAAGATTTTCATAATTAAAAATAAGTTTATGGGAGTATGATGGAACAATGCCATGCTTTCTAAAATAGATCAATGCCATCACTTTTCCTGGAGACTATTTTAGGAGGAGGAACAGGAAAGTTAAAAAAAAAATTATGGGAGGAAGAGGGTCAGGAAGTTTGAACAGAGGAGTATTCATCCTGACACACCTAACATCGCCTCAATGCTTAAAATCACTTTATACAGTTATTTTTCCAAATTAAAGGTTTGATTTCATTAGGAATATTCTTGAAATGTCAGCCTTCACCTCACCTGCCCATCACAGATGGTTCACAGCCCTGTCTCATTCCCACAAGCAGAGCCCAACCTTACCAGCCAGCAGAAGAAAACAGTGCTCTTTCTTGTATCACATGCCCTAAGGCAGTGAAAATGAATCATGCCTTTACATCAGTGTCCTACGAGGCTTTCTGAAGGGGTCACTTCTTTACCTCTTTTTTAAGTCCATGGAGCTGCACTCTGTATTAATTATCCACTTACATGCTCTACTATGAGTGAGAAGCAGAAGGAAGGTTCTTGTCCATCTTTGTATTCCCAGCCCTCAATACAGAACCTGAAACAAGATAGTCACACTCTAAATGCTGGTTGACCAATATGATGGCAACTGCTTACATCTGCACAGCAGTTGAGTAATTCATTCATTTATTTGTTTATTCAAATATACATCCCCAGAGTACTCTAGTACTGGGATGACTACAGGGATTATGGCACATCCCTACCCTTGAGGGGCATGTAAAATCTTTCATTGAGACAATTTTAAAAGCAATTCCAATAGAGAGTAAAAAGTGCTGTGATAATAAAAGTGCAGGGCGCTCTATGTGGGAGGACACAGAGAGGTACACAGCTCACTCTTAGGGACAAGGAAGTCTTCTCTGAGGAAGTCATAACTAATCTAAGACACAAAAGACTGGGAAGGAAAGGAAAGGAAAGGAAAGAAAAGGAAAGGAAAGGAAAAAGAAGAAGAAGGAGAAGCAGAAGAAGAAGAAAGAGGAGGAGGAGGTCTAGGAGAGGAAGGAAGGAAGGAAAGAAGGAAGGAAGGAAGAGAAGTAAGGAAAAGTGCATAGTGATTACTAGTAGCAAGATAGTAAAAAAGATATTACAGGTGTTACAGGTAAAGGTGGGAAGGCGAGAGTGCAACACATTCAGGAATTGCATGGCCTTCCATTTTCAAAAGGACTTTCATTCCCATGAGCTCATTTGACCCTCATAGTCACTTTCTGGGATAGACAGTGTTTTTCGAGGGGAGGGCTGAGTTAATTGTTATGTCTACTTTACAAGTGAGGAAAGAAAGACCCAGACTCTGAGAGTTTAAATAACTAGTTCAGGTCACACTTGCCAGGGTCTTCTGGCTCCAATCTCTGTTCTCACTCTACCATATCACAGTGAAAATCATTTAGGCCTTACTTGATTCCTGAGGTCTGTGATTTCTGAGTGATCTAATCCAGGGCTGCAGGTTGGCCCCTGGGCTTGAAGGGCATGCTGTCTCCACGCTGGGTATAGTGGTGACCTCGCTCAGCTCTGTGGCCTCTGGCCTTTGCCTAAGCACACAGATGCCCAGAGGCTTTAACTTCAAAGACATGCCAAGCCAACCCCTAGAGCCTTCAGCTCCCTGTGGCTTCTTCTGGAATCCACACTGTTTGTGCCAGAAACTCCAACTGCCAACTAAGGAACAACTTGCTCCTGAGCCTGTGCTAATGCACTCTCAGTAAAGGCCCTTGGGGAGCAAGGATTGACTGGGCAGGTCACCTATGCTGAGCTGTCCCCTCAGCCCACCCCTAAATGGACACCAAATTGCACCAAAGGCACAGTCCTTCTGGGACAGGGATGGTCACCTGAATTTCAGTACTTCTTCCTCTCTCACCTTATGCATTCAGCCAGCCCCTACATCCAGAGAACTTGCCTCTGAAATTCCTGTAGAGTCTATAACCTGCCATTCATAACTGCCATGTGTCCAAAGCATGCCCAACCAATTCCATTCACTACATGGCAGACACAGTTCTAATTGCTGTATGTAGATTAACTTGTTTAATTTTCACAACAACCCTATAAAGTAGGTAATATTACTATTCTCATTTTACTGACCAGAAAACTGTATCAGAGAAAGGTTAGGCAATCTTCCAAAAATTGAACAGCTTAATGCATGAAACACTTGGGTTATGAAGCCAAGCAGCCTGACTCCAAAAGACACATCTTTAACAGCTAGGTTATATGTCATGTCATAGATGGAGCAGCTGAAAGAAGGGGAGATGGAGCCTGCAGATGGACTCTCATATACCTCCTTGCGTGCTCTCACACCATCACCTCTGCCTATAATGCCCTTCCTCGCTCTATCATCTTTCCATTCTCTTTGTCCTGTTGACAAAACTAAATTCAACTCATTTATATGGCAACAAGTAAGTGTACTCTCCCTGTTGGGAGACTTCTTCTACTTCCCAACAGACACCAAATCAGGCTGAATTCATTACTCCTTAATCAGTGTCCCCATAGCTATATAGTAATGATGTCATTATGAGCCTGACCCCTCATACCCCCAAAAGGCATTACTTTCTTTGAGAGTAAGGGCTCCTTCATTTTGTACCCCTTCTACAGAGCACAAAGCCTGGCATATGCTGAGAACCTCACAAATGTTGAGTTGATCAAACAGAAACATGCAAAAGCTGCCAGGAAAAGAGGGTTTACATTTGTACCTCGACCAAAGCAGTGAGAAAAGCAGCAGATGAAAGCTGCCCCAAGCCATAAATTAACTTAATAGAAGTAAAATCTAAAGGTAGAGTAAGCCAGCAGGAGGTGCTGAGTCCCTCATCACTGACAGTCTTCAAGTAGGTCTAGGTGGCGCATAAAGAAGAGGTTATGAAGGGGATTACAGGTTTAGCTGGGAGCTAGATAAGGTTCTGAATGGAGACTGTGATTTCCACTGCCAAGGTCCCAGGAGGCTTGCCTGGACTAGCACAATAGTCTCCTAACTAGTCTCACTGCCAAATCTGTTTCCATGCTAATGCCAATTCACACACACACACGTGCACACACATACACACACACTCATAAACACACACACACACACACATACACACGTGCCTGACACTTTCACTTTTTTATGAAAAACCACCTAAGCTCCCTCTTGCCCATAGCAGGTGTTCTCAAAACTGTTCTGTTTGGTCTTCTCTATAGTGTAACTTAGTGGCTTCCCTGTGGAGTAGGAAGATGGGGCTGGGAAGACTCAACCAAAAGGTTGCTCTAAACCCTTCCCTGTGTGACCACAAAAGTAACCTTATGTCTTGTATCTATGTTAAATATTGGGACTCTATGGGAAATTTTAGTTAGGAAAAAAAAGAGCTTTGCTAATTGAAAAAAAGTCTCAAAACCCCTGGCCTCTTGCATGAATCCAAATTACTGGACACTGAAAACCCCACCTCTGCAGGCTGACATAGCCTTTCTTGGCTCTACGTTCTCTGTGCCATGTTGGGTTTCTTACTTTTGCCCCAAAATGCTCCTAAGGTTCACATGAAACCTGTGTTTCTGGATATGTTGGAGGTGGCAGGGATCCCTCCATCAATCATTTTCTTGTTTGGTGAAATATTCTTTTCTTTAAGGCCTCCATTCATTTCTCATGTCCCCTGTGAAGGCTCCTACATGATTTGCACTGATGTGGGTACTTAGCACAGGTTTAGCATGTGCTGACTTAGGCATCATTCCCCTGAAACCATGGGCTCTTCGTACCTCCAGTGCCGCTCACATCTTATGACACATAGTAGGGGCTTAATAAATGCTTATTAAGTTGACGACTATGCCAGAAAAAGGGTGAGGGATTACACAAAGTTATAAGAAAATCTCAGGGTAACTCTTCAGAAGCAAAAATAAAATAATAACATTTAATAAAAGTGCCTGCTCAAGGCCTGCAGCCCAATTCCAGTTTTGCTCCAAATGTTGATGGCCTTGAGCTTTCTTGTGTGAAATTCAGGACAGGCTCCATAGGAGAGAACAGATGATGAGTAGGATTTGAGGAGCAGTTTTAGGTGGGGCTGTTTTCCAGAGCCTGCAATACCCTATTCCTGCATGTTTGTACCCTAACCTAAATCATACATTATCCTGGCTTTGTGCAGAATTAAAGGAGGTGAGAAAATATGTAGCCCTACGAGTAAAGGGAGAATGCCAGGGAAATGTTAAAAGATTCCAACCTGAGCCTCTTCCAACTCAGTGAGGCTCAGGTTGGAATCTTTGGAAACACAGTACCCAAGTGTTGCCATGCCTGGAGCAAAGGCGTTGGTGCCAATTCTCACCAGGTGAAAAATACCCACAGATCACAAGAAGAAAATGATGTCAGTTCTTCCAACTCTTCCAAGAATAAACTGGGCCCTTGGGCTGTATTTACTCTGTGAAACATGTATTTGTCTGAAGTCAGTACATATTAGGAAAAGTGTGGGATTACCCAGAAAAGCTTAATTTCATTTCCGCTCAGGAAGAATGTTTTCATTGTGAAAATTCAACAGGCAGTAAAGGAATTGTGAGAGTGTGTGTGTTTGTAGAGGTCAAGGAGAAAGTTTTGGCTGCATCTTTCCCAAATTGTTTTGCGACATCCAAATTTCTAGCAGCTAATATTTTAAAGTTATAGCATCAAGATTTCTAAGAGTTATTAATACCAGGAACTTTAATTTACAAAGGCCAAATCTCAAGCAACTCAAAAGATCTCACCTTCCCCCACAGTGGTTCAAAGACAAGACTAATGAGAGGAATTTTGATACATTCAAGGCTGTAGTAGCCAGCCTCCAATATGGTGCCACATGATCCCTGTCTTCTGTTATTTCATCCCTTCAAGTAGTACCCTCCCACAGTGAATCAGGGTTGATCTGCGTAACAAAGAACAGTTTAGTATCCTCCACACTGGATTAGGACTTTCAGGAGTTATGTTATCAGAGGCATTGCAACTTCTAGACTAGGGGGATCCAGTCACCATGCTGCAAGTCACTGATGAACACTGTGGAGAGACCCATGTGGAGAGGAACTGAGGACTGTCATCAACAGGCAGCACCAACTTGCCAGCCATGGGAGTGCACCATCTTGGAAGCAAATCCTCCAGCCCCAGTCAAGGCTTCAGATGACTGCAGCCCTGGCTTACTTCTGACTCAGTCTCATGTGAGACTCCACCAAGAACTGCCCAGACAAGTTGCTGCCAAATTCCTGGCAGCACTGTGAACTGTGAATTTCACAGAACTGTGAAAATTAATTAATGTTTATTGTTAAGCCACTGAGTTTGGGGGGTAATTGGTTTCACAGCAATCAATAATACATGAGGCATTAAGTTATTCATTCATTTGTTGACTAAATATTTTTTTCAATATCTGCTCTGTACCAGGAGCCTGACTGATCCTACCATGAACTCTAATAAAGGGAGAATAAGAGAAGAGAAACAGAGCTTGGGGTGACAACAGGTTACTTATTGCCTTTTCTTGCAAACTGACTGGTCCTTAGGTTCACCCTGGACAGAGACTTGAAGTTTGATTTCACCAGCAACTGAATTTACTCCTTGGGTACCTGTATTAGCTACAAGTGACAGATACTCAATCACTGTTTTGTTTTTTTTTTTGAAGGGATTATCAACTTATGTAAGTAAACAATACAGGTACTGCTTAAGTGATTTATATGTCTTACTTCATGTAATTCCCAAACAACTTCATAAAGGAAGTACTCACATGATCCCCACTTCACAGAATGGGAAAACTAGGGCACAGAGAAGTAAAATAATGGTTGAATTTAGGTGCTCAAATCATCATCCATAACCTCTTTCTCCTGCTCTTGGCTCTGTTTTTTCTTATTGGTTTCAGATGCAGACAGGTTTTCCCTAAGTGGTGGTAGGCAAGGCCCCCAGCAGCTCAAACTTACCAGCTTAGTACTCCCCAGAGAGAAAGTACATCTCCTTCCCAGTGGTTCCTGAAAATGTCCCTGGACTGGCACTCATTGGCTCTGATCATCCCAGTTTGCTCCCTGGCCTGCTCTGTCCTAGTTACAGCCAGACTTCTGTCACATGTCCACCCAGGAGTGAGGTGATAGGGTAACTCCACCTGAACTTCACATACTCAGAGCAAGGGAGGGGTAGCTTTCCTAAAGGAAAATCCATATCTCGTTGCCAAGATAAAGGAAGTTGAATGCTGTTGGCAGGCAAAAATAACTGATGTTCACCAGAGCGCCCTTCTCACTTTGTTGACTGGAGTAGAGGGTGCTAGTGGGAGAGGGTAGGAAAGAAAACTAGTAAAGTCATTTTGGATCAGATAAAGCCTTGTGTTTATTCCTTCATTCCCTAAATGTTTATAAATAAGTTTCTGCTAAGCCTTAGGGGTCAATGCAATGGTGTGCTAGAGGTGGGTTTCATTGACTTGTAAGAGTCAATCATTAACGTTTCAGAAATTTTGCAGGATAGTATCAAACATAGCCATTTTCAGATTTATATGGGCCAGGAGCCTGTAATTCCAGCACTTTGGGAGGCTGAGGCTGGCAAGATTGTTTGAGCTTAGGAGTTCCAAACCAGCCTGGACAACATAAGACAATCAATTATTTTTCTATTGATTATCTAGACTCAAGAAAGTGATGGAGAAAGTTAATGATGCAAATGTATCCATAACCATTACATTGTAAATGGCACAAAATATCGAACAAATATTCCTCCAGTATTTGCAAATGTCTGATTCAGCAAAGATGACTCACATCTTTGATGATAAGTGAAGTTTCAGTGTTTCCCCTTTATATTATGTGCTGAAAGAAAATATCAACTGACACGTTGGAACTATACTTGTTCATCAGTTGCAACTATAGATTAGCAGCAGACACAGGAGTTTGGCAAGAATTAACAAAAGCATTCTATAAGAATCAATTGGCTAAAGGAAGTTTACAAGAGTATTGTACTTTTTTATGATTTGTAAAGAGTGTGCTAAACATCTGTTATATCAATAAACTTTATAATTAAATAATGTATACATATACATGCATAAATTCCCTGCCCCTCCTCCTCCAGGGCACAAGTTATTCAGCATTTACCGGGGTGTTACTTTATAAAAGAGTAAATATGCAGTATTATATCAAGCTAAATATTTTAGACTATTTTGCAGTCAATGGGAGCCACTGGGGTTTTTTGAGCAGAGGCATGGCAAAATTAGATTAGCATTTTAGAAAGTTCACTCTAGCAGTGATATGGAGGATAGACTGAAGATAAAGTAGTTAGGGAGGTCTCTTAGAAAGTCTATTCAAATTCAAATACAATTAATAATATCCTTCAGCTAAATGCTAGACTTTATGCTAAGAAATTTCATACCCTGTTTCTTTTACTCCTTATAGCAGCTCTATTGAGGTAGAGATCATCATGACAAAGGCAATGAGACTAGATATAAAGGTACAGGTTTAAGAAGGAAACAGACTGACTAAGCATTGCTGACTGTAGCCTAGGTGTAGACTTATTTAGCTGTCTGGCAACCAGTCTCTAGTGAACGGCAACACTAGTGTCTTTTGAAAAGTCACCCCTCCCATTGCACCTATCTGCCTTGGCCACCCAAGGAAAAACCACATCACCCAAACTAAGCCAAACAGCCTGCCTTTCCTTGTATGAAAATTAAAGAATGGGAAAATGGGTGGAGGGCATGTATTCCAGAGAAAGTACTTAGCATAGCTGGCTAAATCGTTAGCTCTGCCTGCACCCAGAACAGCACTGGTTTCTGTCCTGTTTCTAAACCTAGTTTCCAGCCTCCAATAAATAATCTTTCTACTGAAGTTTTCCAGAATTGGCTTCTATTGTTTGCAACCAGAAAAACTCCCACCACTACTGTGTCTAATTAGAAGAAAAGGCACAGGACTGGGTGATGTTTAAGTCTTAATGTTTAAGAAAGAAGACAGTAAATAGCCCCAGTTTTGTAATGCCACTGACACAAGTGACTACAATTTGTTCTGTAGGTCTCTTTTGCTCTGAAGAACAATCTCCATTTTAACATTTGTATATGGTGGGTTTCCTGAGCTCACATAAAAGGGAACCTCGGCTCCTTTATTTCTATCAGTTTCCCCACCAGCTGCACTGAGGTGCATATTAATGATGGCTTGGCAGACCCTGGTCTGTGAGGCTGAGAAGCATGAAAGACACACCTATGTGTGTGTGATCTGTGCTATCAAAGGCCACAGGAACATCAGTGGGAAGGAAAATTGACACAGCGACAGAATCCGCCCCTTATCAAACAGAAGGTCTTGACAAGTCCTCATTAGAGAGGTCTCTGTGTTTTGGACTGATTGAAATGTCTCAGTCTGCAAGGATCCTGAAGCAAAGGTCAAAGTGGCCTTGCAATTGGGCCTTCTAGCTTCTCTTTCTGTGGAGGGGATGAAGAGAGCCCTTAAAATCAGTCAGGACCAGAGCCTGGGCTAGCAGGAGTGCTTAATCAGCTGCCCTAGGTCTCAGACAAGAAAATTCTGACTGTTACCAAGGAGGTATTAATGACGGATACCATAAAAGGCAGTGACCTCATAGCTCTCAACTTCTCTGTCAAACCCCTAGTTGGCAACAGATCAAGGAGGCAGGTTGCCACACTGATCACATCTGGCTGCGTCTATAAGAAAGATCAAAGTGGCAGGCCTGTAAGTCTGAGAGAGGCCCACTTGCCAGTTTCCATCTCAGCAGCCCACTGCCTGGCACCTGGAGGAGGCTCCACAAGGGTTTGTGGGTAAAAGGCGAGCAGTGGAAGAAGGAAAGGATCTGCTGCTGCTGCTCTGAGTCTGGGGGGGAATCTCTTTCTCATCATTGCAACTCCTGGGGCTTTGGTCCAGGTGGGAGGAATTGCCTCCTGTTCCACTCCTGCCTCCTCACTCCCCAAATCCTGAGTAAGATTCAGATTCTTATGAAGGCAGATGGAGGCCTGGGACTCTTCTGACAACACTTCTTTTTATTCATCCTGGAGACCACTCAGAAGATAAGCATAGAAGAGCTCCAGCCTGGAACCCCTGCCTTAGCTATTCCAGCTTTGCCTGTAACAGAAGTTGCATCAGGCTTTAGTCTTTTCATTTGTTGAAAGGAAGCATGAACCTAATTATTCTAAAGGGTCCTGTCCAACAGTAATCTTCCATGTGTTGGGCTAACAGAATCGCGTCTGTCACTGCTGAGTGTATCTTTACTTAAAACACAGATTCCCCAAATAGGGTTGCATGCCTTCTCTTCTTGACAACGGCCTTTCATGTTGTTACCATTATAACCTTCCACTGACATTATCAAAGTCCAGAAAGCAAAAGCCTGATGCCAGAGATAACAAGGCAAAAGAACCCACCCCACAAGGCCCGAGTCACGGTCATGCACTGACAGCCACCCCAGCCACCGAGGCCAGGAATACAGTCTCTCAGTTAAGCCATTTCCTGGAGCGAAAACCAGCATTTTTCCACAGAGCCAACCATTCAAAGCTGCCCTCTCTGCCCTTTCAAATTTAATTTGTTTCAAATCTTGTAGGAGCCACAGAATTATTTCAGGATTGGAGTCAAGTGAAAACAGGTGTGCCACTCTTTCATCCGCCCCCCCCTCCTCTTCAAAGGGGCCTGATTAGCCACCAGATTAATCGAGCTGGCCAATGGGGAGAGAGAAGCCCTGCAGCTTGCCTGAGCACCAGTCACTGGGATGCTGACCCAGAGTCTGGGGGTCCCAGTATAGGACCCCTGACCTGGTTAAACTTCTCATGCCCTACCCAAGTGCCCATGCAGTGACAGGACTTGGCTATGACCTCATCCGCCCTGTGCCAATATCTTTCTCTGCCCTTGTGCAGGCCATTCTGGCCTTGAAAGCCAAGGCATGGTGATCCTGCCTTCCAAGATAAACCAGAGTTCTGCTCTTGGCTATCCCAGCATTTGCTTTGGCAGTTCCATTTAGGCTGACCTTCGTGATGTGTCAATATTTGGGGGGCTATGCATGGAAAACATTTGCAAAGTTTAAAATGAAATAGAAAAGTCTTATTCAAAGACAAAAGTTGGAGTTCAGCAAAAAGTCAAACCAAAGGGAAAAATTATTTTCACTGTGCAATCCCTGGAAGGGGAGCTGTTAGCACTCAGGGCCACTGTAAAGGGACATTTTTGCCCCAGATCCTGCTGGAGAGGACTGCAGGGCTCACACCTGGGATGGCTTTTCTCTTCTATCTGTACAAACCCCTTTGGTTTCTTCATTTCTTCTCATGGCTAAATACCATCTTGATACTGACAACTCCCAGGCTTAAATCTCCAACTAATGCCCCTCTCTCTTGAACTTCAGGCTTGTATATTAATTATTGATTTGTTATCCCTTCTCAGCATCTAAAATATGCAAAACCATTCCATCCTAAATCTTGCTTTCCCTCAGTCTTCTCTGTGGCAGCACTGTCCTTTCCTTTGTTCAGGCCCAAAACCCTGGAGTCATCCTTGCCTCCTCTCTTTCCACACCCCACATGCAGTATCAGGACATCTCATCTGTTCTACCTGCAGAACATGTCTCAAGTCCAACCACTTCTCACCATTTCCATCACTACCACCCTGCTACAAATCACCACAATTTTCCGCCTAAAAAAAATGTAGTAGGCTCCTAGCTAGTCATCCTACTCCCACCCCACCCCTCTACCCCGACCCTGGTTGCAAAGAGAAATGAAAATTATTCTTTTAAGATACAGTTGGGTTGTATCACCATCTTCTCAACACCTTCCAGTAGTTTTCTGTCTCATTCACAATAAAAGCCAAAGTCACCACAAGGGCCTTAAAGATCCTCCAATATCAGTTCCCTGTCCCACTTCCCACCAGTTAACCCCTGACCTCATCACCTGCTGTCTTCTCCTCGCTCACTCTGCTCCAGCCACACTGGCCTTCCTGATGATCCTCAAGTTCAGCAAACATGCTCCCACCTCAGGACTTTGCTCCTGCTGTTCCCTCTATGTGCTGTTCCCCTTCCCCCAGGTATCTCTGTCTGCTTTGCTTCCTCAACTGCTTTAGTTCATTGCCAAGATTTTCTTTAACAGAGGCAGCATCTCCAACCACTCTACATAAAATAGTAATGGTCACACCTTCCTCTGCATCATAGCCCTCACTATGTTCCTCATCCTGTTTTATATTTTTATGTGACAATTATCTCCATCAGACTTATTATAGACACATGTATTTGTTTATTTTCTGTATCCCCCAACTACAGAATAAATTCCAGGGGGTTGAAACCTCATGTTGTTCACTGCTGTATCCCCAGAACCTAGACCAATGCCTCGTACCTGGTAGACATGAATATGTAATTTTTAAGATAATTAATACCCAGCAGCCTTCAAGTCTTCTGGCACCCTCAACTTTTCTTCGCATGATCACTCCAGGTTTAAGAGTGGAGCATGAGTCTCGGTGCTGATCAATTATAACATTTCGTGCCCCCCTCCACCACATACACACACACATGCAAAAGAATTGGATCAGGGAGGATCACATAACTCACTTGGATCCAGTGAGACGCAAAGACATTTTCTCTGGCTTCTGAGAAAAGAATATTGCTCCTTCCCATTTAATTTAACATAGAAGGGACTGGATCTGCTATAGCCATTTGGACACTTTGAGAAGAGTCCAGGCAGCCTTGGAGATGAATTGATGGGAAGCAGTTACCAATCTTAAGGACTATATGATTCCATTGACCATGACCTACACATTTCACATAGAGAGACTTGAACTTCAGAGAGAAAATGAGGAAAAATAAATGAAGAAGCACTTGTCCTTGCCCTTGTCCTCTTGCTGAGCCTTCCCACTTCCACCATTTAGAACTGTGATGACGCTTCAAGGTAGAGCAGGGATGGTAAACAGGTCATGTGCCATATCCGACTCTAACTGACAAGTTAGAGTCTTGTACTAACTGGAGCTTAATACTGAAAAAGATTTAGAAACTGTGAACAGCTCAGCGGGGAAATGCACCATGATTGACTAGTAATGCCTGTTATAAGCACAAGACAGGGGAGGGATGTATTAATTTCTTTGTGCTTGGAAAAAGTATAAAATTGAGCTAATTTCAGGTACATGATATAAAATATATACATAATAGAGGATAGAGAAAAAAAAGATGTGATTAGATGAGGAGGAAATCCAGTGATGGCTTCTGGAAGATGAACCAAGAATGGAAGCCAGGAAATGCAGACAGTCCACCAAGTTTTTAATCTAGAGCAGAGGGGCCATGTCATAGAGAGGTTCAAGATAAGGCTGGAGATGTTCCACCAGGGACAGAATAATTGATGAGGGCCTTGAATGCTAGACTAAAAAAGGTGGATTGGATGCAGGCAGCAATAGGGAGTTTCTGTAGGGTTTGGAGCACATGAGGGTTGTAATAAGATAGATGTTTGAGGCAGATTATCCTGTCATTTGGATCCAGGATGAATTGAAGCCATGGGAATTGGTGGTAGGGAGGCTGGTTAGCATCCTGCAGCAATGAGTGCATTTCAAGGAAATGCACTCTGGAAAATGTCTTAAGCAGATCCGTCATGAATACGACCACAGACTCTTTAGCTGTGTCCAGACCTGTGCGGTGGACATGCTCAGAGAAGTCTCAGAACCTCCATAGCAGAGTTTTCAGAGTAAGGGACCTGGTCAGTTTTGGAAGGGTCTTTCCATTCAGTTCGCTGGACAGTGGCCAGGGCAAAGAGAGAGGCCATTCTGAAGCAGCTGTGAAAGCTTCTGTGTGAAAAGCATTGTGTGCCTTTTGTTGCTGTGGCACCACAAAGTCAGCTCACTGGGGTCTCCTGAAGTTTCCACTAAATCATACATAGGAAGAGATGATTTGTTAATCACTAAACTTAACTCATATAAATGTAGGCTATATACTTAGGTTAGCCATAGTAATGGCAAGGGGTACAAGAGCAAATGTTAGCAGGGTCCAGGTTGGTAAAATAACAAAGCAAAGCAAGCTGGAGTCTGGCGTACCAGGAGGCCACATTCTGAAAAAACAGTAGCCGCTCAGCTCTAACTGGTGGTTTCCATCAACTCATGTAGACTAAATACTTCAGTTTTTACGTGAGAAGTCTTATATCTAGTGTTTCATGTGAAATTCCCTCATTCTTAAATGTTCAGAGCTATTTTAATTTTATTTGAACTGCTGATTTCTCTATTCAGATCTCTCGACTCAGAAGCTACAGATGTGGGTTTAGTCCCTGTTATTGGGTGTAGCACTTGATTCGAGGGAGGCAGATGAGGAGCTTTGTAGCAGGCAGCCTGGGATGAAATCTCAGCCAGCCCACTTTTCCTCTCGGTAACTGTGACCCAGGGACTCAGCACTGCCCAGCTTCCATTTCATTAGCTGTCAAATGGAGAAAATAACAAAGTAATTAAGCATTTGCCAAATGCCAGGCACTGTCTTGATTTTTTGCATTCTAACAATGACCCTATGAGGTAGTTGCTATTATATGTTCTCCATTTTTCAGATGAGAAAACAGAGATGCAGAAAGTTTTAAGTACTCCTTCAAAGGACTGCAATAATAATAGATGTGAGGCAGTTGTGGTGGTTGCAAAGCACATTCTAAGCATTAGTTATTATTGTCATTATTGAGTATGACTCAGAGAAAAGGTGTTTTTTTAAAATCACAGCTGTTGGCAGCTGTTTCTGCCCGGGGGAGTGGAAACTTTTTTCTTGACATGGCTCTGCATTTTGAAAAATGCCTGGAGAGTCCTCTTAGAGTCTAATGCTGAAGCTTCTAAAGGATTGGCCCAAATTATGTATCTGGGCAAATTGTGATGTTGAATTGTTCTTCAAAACAGTGGGAGGATTTGGAGGGTCTGGGGATCCTGAGCAGAGGGAATGAGGGAGCTGAGAAGGAGGGGGGAGGAGGAAGGGGTAAGGAGGACGTTGAAGGGGAATAGCTCAAGCACCATGGTGAGAGCCTGGAAGGACTGGAGGAGGAGATGGTCAGTGAGTGATCTTGTGCTTTGCAGGACTGGAGGAGACATTGCAATTATTGACAAATCAGGCTACATGCACTCACCTCTATTGCTGCTGAGCCTTCAGTACAATCCTTCCACTTACAAAGGCTGCTTCAGGAAAGCAGAGATAAAAGGGCTGTGTACCTTTGGGTAGAGGTGAGAAAGGGAGACAGTTAATACTTATAAAGCTTTTTCACTGTGGCAGTCCTCTTCCAAGTGCTTTATGCTCATTTAATATCAAAAACAACCTCTGAGGAGATGTTCTATTAGCCTGTTTTTACAGATGAGGAAACTGAGGCAGAGTTACTCAGCTACAACTGACTCCAGATTCTGTGCTCTTAACTTCTGTGTTATCCTGAAAGAAAGACACAGCTGCCGGAGAGGAGATCCTTGTGAAAGCAAGGATTCAAAGGAAAGAGATAGTAAGAACAAAAGTGACAAAAAAGACTATAAGCCCCGGAGAATCCCTAGGGATATTGGGAGGCTCAGGGAGGAGGTTGCTTGTTGCTGGTTTTTCCACTAACCTGCTCGGTGGGGACTTGAACCATTTTTACTTAAACATTAAAACAAGATGATCCACCTTCAACTGATCTTTGGGTGACACTGTTTATTTTCAAGATTCAAATAGGATATCCAAGTAACTAAGGCCTGTCATTCTAAGTCAATTCAGACATGAACCTTATCCTTGACCTGTGCAGATGAGTGATTAGTATACCCAGGTAGTATGTCCCACTTGTGTTAGCTGCTTCCCCAAGTGTGGGGAGAAGGTGATAACACCTCAGAAGCCTCCTAGGCATCGGAGTAAACTTAACTGAGAATGTTCTGAGTGAGGAGGGGAAGAGATCGTTTTGTTATGTAGAGGACTATCAATCACTTTCAAAGATACAACTAATACCTAGATCTAAAAAGAGAAAATGGTTGAGCAAATTCATCAGGGAGGCTTTGATTTTGTCTGATTATGGGCAGAAAAGAGACAAAACTGTTGCGTGTTTTGAACTCTGTTAATTTGTGTAACACATGTTCTACTTATGTTTTTAAAGAGATATAGATCCACATGGTGGCTACTTTTTTTTTCTTATTGATTTGTTAAGCACAAGCATTGAAATTACTTTTAACTCACAACAACGGAAAAATCTTTTAATGAAAATAGTATCCACTAAAGGTTAAAAAGTTAAGGTTTGTCACAGAGGAAAATGAGACCGGCATGATCAAAATGCAATGCATGTTGCCCTTAGAGAGATCTGGCAGTCCCTGGATCTGTTTTGTCTCTAATCTCTCTCTCGTCCTCTCTCTCGTCTTTCTCTTTCTCTCTCTCTCTTTTTGCTAGTAATCTACTAAAGAAGTGTCAAAAACTTATATTTTACTGATGATTCATTATCAAGTTTGGCTCTGTCGAAACAGCCTCCTTCTTTCTCTAATGCTGTTTTTGTTTCCCAGAATGGAAGCTGAAGGGAAAAATGGCACATGAATTATGACTTCTTTGAGATGCTCCCATCCAGTACATCAAGGGTTACTTCCCAAATTCCATTTTCTCTTATCAGGAATGTGTTACTCTTTGCACTTACACACTTTGCATCTGTATTTTCTGTCTTAGAAATTGCACATGTGAAGCAACTACAAGCGGTGACTGAGCTGAGGGACTGGCATATGTAGTAAGCATTTACAAAGAGAATCAGATCATGTGACCTCAAAAAGATGAGCTTCTTTTAGGTGGGATTTTGTTATACCAATTGTGGTGAGCTCAAGTAGAGCCAAAAGGGAGGAAAGAGACTCAAAGTGAGAAAAGGGCACTTATGGAAGCTCAGAATTAAACAAAGAAGTCTTTTTGAGTATTAAGAAATAAAAACAATGGATCCAGAGCCATGGAATGGTGCCCAGGGCCCCCAAAAGCTCATTTGCTTTTAAGATTGTTTAGGCTTTAATTAGTGAAGCCTTGCCCAGAAGGATTAAAAATCTTGAACTTTGAAAAAGAACAATTTGCAAGGCCAAATGGGAAGAAGGCTGAGTGGATACAGATGGCAGTATAGAACTCACAGCTTGTTTAGTCAAGGATTAGAACTCTGAGCTCTGAGGTGGGGCTGGTAGTTTTATTTACAAGAAAAGTTCAGACCACTTTATTCTGCTTTAGGCATGAGATAAAACCTATCATGAAGAAACTTAGAGAAATGATGTCCCTCTGTCGTTTTAATCTTTCTACATTTATCAAGCATCAATAGCTCACATTTTCCCCTACTTTCAATGCTCCAAAGCATATTGAATTGTTTACAATCCCTCCAAAGCCCAAACTATTTTATATGTCTAAACCCTCCGCATAAAAAATTTTTTTTTCTACCTCTACCTGTAAACTCCCATGAATCCTTTAGAAACATATCCACTCATATCCTCTTCTCTGAAGATCTGTCTGAATCTTGCAGGCAGTGGATCATGTTCTCCTTTTTGTCATCTACTTAAATTCACCTGTGCAGTTGCACTTATCACTTTGTGTTGCATTTATTTGGTAACATGTAGAATATATGCAAAAGAATGCATATGGAATAAATGTACATTTTAAATACTAATAATTTTAAAACACCTATGTACCAACTAAATAGCTTAAGTTATTGCCAATAACTTAAAATTCCTGCATGACTCACCCATCCCTCTGCCTACTTGCTCTGAAGTGGAAACTGCTGAAGAAATTTTATGTTTATTCTAACCTCGTTTTTCTTTCTAATTTTACCACATATATTCGTGTTCCTAAACAACGTAGTGTTTTGAGTTGCCTATTTGGAACCTAATAATGTGATATTAGGATTCATCTATATGGATGATTGAATCATGCTTTCTTAATGGGGGTGATACCGCCCTCAAGGGGTAAAATTTGATTCATAATGTGTACAGCAAAGTTATATATATGATCTATATCTTAGTCTTAATGTATACAGCAAAGTTGTATATATGATCTATAAATATGCAGTTTGTCTGTGGCATTAAAATTTCACCCAGGGTTGTTCAGAAAAAATACCTAAAAAGACTTCGTAGGGATATGATATAAAAAAAAAGATTGGGAAACACAAGTATGGGTCATATATTTTTATTGCTGTATAATATCTCATCAGATGACTAAACCACAATTCATCTATCTATTTTAATGATTATGGATATATGGGTTGTTTCAAATTATTTTTATTATTAAAATGGTGTGCTCATAAACTTGATAGCCTAGATGAAATGAACCAATTGCTTAAAAAACACAATCTACCAAAACAAACACAAAAATATATAAGTAATCTGAATAGGTCTACATTTGTTAAAGAAATTAAATCAAACATTAATAACTTTCCAAGACAGAAAGCACCAGTCCTAGATGGGTTCACTGGTAAATTCTACCAAATATTTAAGGAAGAAATTGTACCAATTCTCTACGACCTATTTCAGAAGATAAAAACAGAGGGCATACTCCCTAATACTCTATGAGGCAAACGTGACCCCAATACCAAAACCAGACAAAGATACTACAAGGAAAGAAAACCATAGACCAATATCACTCATAAACATAGATGTAAAATTCCTCACAAAATATTAGCAAATCAACTACAATAATGTATACAAAGATTTATCCACCACAACCAAGTAGAATTTATCCCAAGTATGCAAGGCTGGTTCAACGTTCAAAATTCCATTAATGTAATACGTAACATCAACAGTCTAAAGAAGAAAAATCACATGGTCTTATCAATGGACACAGAAAATTATTTGACAAAACCCAACATCCACTCATAATAAAAACTTGATCAGCAAATTAGAAATAGATGGGAACTGCCTACATCTGATAAAGACCAACTACAAAAATTTACAGCTAAAATCATACTTAATGGTGAAAACCTCAGAACTTACCTGCTACAATTAGGAACAAAGCAAGGATGTCCCTTCTCATCACTGCTTTTCACCATTGTAATAGAAGACCCAGGTAATGCAATAAGACAAGAAAATGAAATAAAAAGTATACAGATTTGGAAAGAAGAAACAAAACTTCCTTTGTTCACAGATGACATGACAGCCTTTGTAGAAAATCTGAACTGATTTTTAAACATTTAAAACTAAGTGATTATATCATTTTCTAGAACTATAAATGCAGCATACAAAGTTAATATATAAAAGTCAACTGCTTTCCTACATGCCAGAAATGAACAAGAAAATTTGAAATTAAATCACATGACCATTTACATTAGCACCCCCCAAAATGAAATATTTAAGTAACATCTAACAAAATATGGACAAGATCTATATGAGGAAAACTACAAAACTCTGATGAAAGAAATAAAAGAAGAACGAAATGAATGGAAAGATAGTTTGTCTCCATGGATAGGAAGACTCAATAGTGTAAAGATTCAGTTCTTCCCAGGTTTATCTGTACATCTTATTTATATAACTCAGCAAGTTATTTTGTGGATATCAACAAACCGATTGTCCAAAGTTTATGGTCAAAGGGCCAGAATAGTCAACTCAATATTGAAGAACAAAGTTTAGAGAACTGACATTACCTGCCTTCAAGATTTGATATAAAGCTGCAGTAATCAAGACAGTGTAATATTAGCAAAAGAATACACAGATAGATCGATAGAACAGAATAGAGAGCCCAGAAATAGACCCACATAAATATAGTCAACTGATTTTTGACAAGCAGCAAAGGTAATACAATAAAGCAAAGATAGCCTTTTCAACAAATGGTGCTACAACAACTGAATTTCCATATGCAAAAAAAAATCTAGACATAGACTTTACACCATTCACAAAAATTAACTCAAAATAGGTCATAGATCTAAATGTAAAACTAAAAACCATAGAACTTCCAGAGGATAACTTAAGAGAAAATCTAGATGACCTTGGATATGGCAATAATTTTTTAGATATAAAACCAAAGTCATGATCCATGAAAAAAAACTAAGCTGTGCTTTATTAAAATTAAAAGCTTCCACTCTGCAAAAGAAAATGTCACAATTAATTAGATGACAGCCTGGGAGAAAATATTTGCAAAAAGGTACATCTGATAAAGAACTGTTATCCAAAAAATCTACAAAGAACCCATAAAATCAAAAGATAATGAACGACTTGATGTTATAAATGGGCAAAATACCTGAACAGATACCTCACCAAAGAAGATACACAGGTAACCAAGAAGCATATGAAAAGATGTTCAATATCATATGGCATTAGGGAATTGAGAATGAAAACAACAATGCAGTTCCACTACATACCTATTAGAATGGCCAAAATCTAGAATATTGACAACACCAAATGCTGACAAGAATGTGGAGCAACAGGAACCCTCATTTATTGCTGGTGGGAATACAAAATGATACAGGCATATGGAAAATGATTTTGCAGTTTCTTACAAAACTAAGATATTCTTATCATCTGATCCAATAGTCATGCTGTTTGGTATTTACCCAAATGAGTTGAAAACTTATGTTCATAGAAAAACCAGCACTAGGATGCTTATAGTGGCTTTATTCGTAATTGCCAAAACTTGAAAGCAACCAAGATGTCCTTCAGTAGGTGAATGGATAAGTAAACTGTGGCACATCCGGACAATGAATATTATTCAGCACTGAAAAGGAATGAGCCATCAAGCCATGAAAAGACAGAGAAGAAGCTCATATGCATATGTAAGTGAAAGATGCCATGTGGAAAGGCTACATATGGTATGATTTTAACTATATGTAATTCTGGAAAAGGCAAAACTATGAAGACAGTAAAGAGATCAGTGGTTGATGTGTGTTTGAGGGGAGGATGGATCAATAGGGAGAGCACAGAGGATTTTTCAGGCAGTGAAGCTACTCTATATGATATTAAAATGGTGGATACATACCATTACAGATTTCTCAAAATGCAGAGAATGTACAACATCAAGAGTGAACCCTAATGTAAACCATGGACTTTGGGTGACAATGATGTGTCAATGTAGGTTTATTGATGATAACAAATGTTCCCCTGGGGTGCAGGACATTAACAGTGGGAAAGCTGTGCCTGTGTGGGATCAGGGAGTATATGAAAACTCCATACCTTCTGCTCAGTTTTGCTCTCAACATAAAACTGCTCTAAAAATAAAGTAAATTTACGAAAATGTTGCATGGACATTCTTGTACACAGCTACTGGTGCATATGTGCATCAGTTAATTTAGGGAATGCCTAGAAAATGAATTGATTGGTTGTATGGCATATGCATATCCAAATGTACTGGGTTATTCACAAAAATTGTTTCAATTTACATTCCCAACAACAGTGCATAAATCCTCTTTACTCCACCTCCTCACCAACGTTTGGGATTGTCATGTGTGAAAATTTGTCATTCTTGTGGATGTCAACAACAAAAAAACATGTTTGGGATTTAGTCTATTATTAATAAAGTAGAGCATCTTCTCATATGTTTATGCCAGTGCAAGTTTCTTCCTCTGTAAAGTACTTATTTATTTATTTTGTCATTTTTGGTAGGGTTGTTTGTTTTATTGATGGGTAGGAATTATTTATGTTCTGAATATTGTTCCTTTGTTGCTAATATATGTTATAAATGCCATTTCCAGTATATGTTCTTTTTTCATTCTATTATGCTTTTTAGTGAACAAAATTTCTTAATTTTAATGCAGCTGAATTTACCCTTTCTTTATTTTTTATTAATATCTGCTCCTGTTTTTGACATTTTCTGTCCTCTACTTTTGTTGGGTTTAGACTGTTGTTCCTATTTAAAATTCTTTTTTTTTTTTTTTGAGACGGAGTCTCGCTCTATCGCCCACCCTGGAGTGCGGTGGCGCGATCTCAGCTCACTGCAAGCTCCGCCTCCCGGGTTCACGCCATTCTCCTGCCTCAGTCTCCCGAGGAGCTGGGATTACAGACACCCACCACCACGCCCGGCTTTTTTTTGTATTTTTAGTAGAGGCAGGGTTTCACCATGTTGGCCAGAATGGTCCAACATTCTTAATTTTAATCCTTCCTTTTTTTATATAGAAATTTATAAGGCATTAAATTTTCCTAAAATACTACTTTATTTTTTCTATTATTTTTCAGATACAAGTATTTTAAAATTTCTATTGTGATTTCCTCTTTACTCAGGAGGGTTTTTTTCTCCCAAATGTATGAGATTATTTTAACTGCCTCTTTGTTATTGATTTCTAACATATTGTGTTATTGTTAGGAATGTGGGCTGTATGATACCCTTTGAAATTTAGTAAGCCCTCTTTTATTGCGTAAAATGTGATCTGGGATCCATGTGTGCTTGAACAAAATATGTATTCTCTTGTTATTGGTGTGTTGGCCTTTGTATGTCTACTAGATAAAGTTTCTTAATTGTATTTTAGAAATCTATATTCTTATTCCTGGAGAGCATGAGCTATCACTTACTGAGAGAAATGTGCTAAATATATCCCATTTTAATAGTGATTTGTCTGTTTTCTTTGCAGTTTTATTAGTATTTGCTGCATATAACTTGGTAGATTATTAGGTACATACTATTTAGAATTTTGCTATATTTTCTTATATTGCATAATTGTGTTATATGTTTATCTCATGCATGTTTTTTTGTCTGAAAGTCCGTGCTGTCTAATGTTAACATAATTATACCATCTTTCTTTTTGCCAATATTTGTCTAGAGCATCAGTAGGGGTCGAATTAGAAAAACAGAAACCTCCTTAAATATGTAAACATAGAGAATTTAATTCAGGAAATGGGATACACAAATGATAGGCATTCAGAGAAACCCAACAGGGATGGTGAAGCAATGTAAAGATGAGCAACAGCAAGAAGTTGCTACCATGAAGCTGGTGGGGAAACAAAGGGGAGAGAAAGTGATATTAGAGCCCAGGAGTCATGGTCACCCACATGACCTAGAACCACAGAGGAGCTGTAACAATGCAGGAAAGACCTCTGGAGCTGGAGACTCCCTGAAAGAGAGGAAACCCCTGGGCACAGTCTTCCACTGATAGTCCAAACTCAGCCTCCCATTGATGGAACTTAGATGGAAACCAGTTGACCTGGGGAAAGCAGCTATTGGGCATCAGCATCACTGAGATTTGCTCAGTAGGAGCCCCTTCACACTGGCTTCTATGTCCTTTTGACATGTCCCTAGTATTCTTTGAGCACTTTCTTACTTAATGGCACAAAAAAGATGTTTCAGGCTCATCTTGTTCTTTCCTTGCGGCCCTGCAGGAGACCCTCTCATCCAGCTCAGCTGGTCTTATGCAGGGCCGCCATCCTGAGCAGAGACTCCTCCATCACTTGGACTCTGGGACTTCTTGCTGCTCCAAAGTCTAAGGGGGAAACGGGGTCCAGGACCTTTTTTTTTTTTTTTTTTTTTTTTTTTTGAGACGGAGTCTCGCTCTGTCACCCAGCCTGGAGTGCAGTGGCACAATCTTGGCTCACTGCAGACTGCAGCCTCCAGGACCTTTTCAAACTTTCTGTATCCTGATGTTTCAGGTCTGGCCTGTGAACTGCATATAGTTGGAAGTCTGTTTTTATGTCCAGTCTAATTATCTTTATCTTTTAATTAGATAATTTGAATCTTTTTCAATGATTTTGATCCCTAACATATTTAGATTAAATTCTACCAACATATTTAGCACTTTCTATTTGTCTCTTTTTGTTTCTTTGCTTCTTGTTTTGTTCTTTTCTTGCCTTCTTTTGCATTGTTTTAGTTTTTCCTTCTTATTCCATTTTTTTCTACTAGCTTTGATGTTACACACTCGATCTCTATCCTTTTAAGGATTAACCTCAAATTTTCAACATGTGTTTTAGTTTAACAAGCTTTAAAAATAAAGCTCTACCTTTTCTACTTATTTTCCCATTTTTCCCTCTGTTTCTCTCTTCTTTCCTCCTCTTCTCTCCCTGCTTCTTCCCTTTTTTCCTTCCCTTCCTTTTCCTTTCATTCCTTTCCCTTCCCGAACAATTTATTCCTAAATCCATTAGGTGGACCCAGGAAGCTTGGAATCCCCATCAGAGTGAAGGTGGCAGAGCACAACTGGGGTGAAGAAGGTATCTACATGGAGTGAGCAGGGCAGCCCCACTTGGCGTGGAGTGTTAGAGCTGTGTTTGGGGATGAGGTTGTCTATGCAGGAGGGTTGCCTGGGCATGATGTTGGAGACTGTTCAGTATGGGTGAAGCAATCTCATGGAAGGGCAATGTGGTGAGGAGTATCAGAGTTTGAGTGGGGGAGGTTGTGTGTACTCTCCAGAAAGTGACCTAAGCAGAGCAAGGAGGTTTCCGTGTGGAGGTTGGAGAAGGTTCAGTGATAAAGGCAGGCTTCTGGTTCAGGGTATGGAAGCTCAAGACGGGTGAGGAGAATACTCATGTGGGAAGGCAGCCTGTGGGGGCGTTGAAGTCCGAGTGGTGATGGAGAGCTGCTGATCAGGTTGGTGGTTCTGCATAAGGGGAAGGAGCCAGAGCAGGGTGAGGGAGATCTTCCCATGAGGATTGCAAGGAAGGAACAAGGTGACATCTTTTTCATGCCAGAAAATAAGGAGTTATTCAAAGAATGCTGTGGACATTCAAAATAACACAGAAGTGCACCTGATGGAACTCTCATTGATAAAACCAAGGATAATTTGAGCATCAAATTAAGTAAGGGGAATAATGGATTATAACCCATTTAATAAAATAGACATGAGTCAAAATGAAATACAGATGCTCCTCAATTTATGATAGGGCTACACCCCAATAATCCCACCATAAATTGAAAATACTGTAAGTTGAAAATTCATTTAATGCACCCAAACTCTTGAACATCATAGCTTAGCCTAGCCTACCTTAAATGTGCTCAGTACACTTATATTGGCCTACAATTTGGCAAAATCACCCAATAGATAGCCTATTTTATAATAAAGTATGGGCTATCTCACATTATTTATTGAATACTATACTGAAGATGAAAAACAGAATGGTTATATGGGTACTCGAAATACAGTATCTATTAAATGTACATTGTTTTCCCACCATTGTAAAGTTGAAAATTATTGAGTCAGGAAACTTCTTTACATACATGCATGAAAATTTGATGAGGGATGATCTATTTTCATGGTTTTATTATACATTCTATCAAGTACTAATTAACTACGAAGGAAAAAAAAAAAGAATAGCTTTTCCATAGTGGGTGGAAAAGCCAGGCTGATATCACCTCAACCAAGGGGTCAGATTTAGCATCTTCAGAAAGGGACAGCCACTTAACAGCCACTTAACAGGATACAATGAGAACACAGTAGTTTGTCTATGCTATTTCTACCAAACATGCATTAATTTAAATCATGAGAAAACATCAGATAAATCCAAATGAGGAACATTCTACAAAATAACCAGCCTATAATTTTCAAGTGTCAAGGCCATGAAAATCAGGTAGAAAAAAATATATTAACTAAGAGATGTGACAACTAAATGCAGCATATGATTGTGAGCAGAATCCTTTTGCTATAAAGAATATTATTAGGGCAATTGGCAAAATTTGAATAGGTGTAAGGATTAAATATAGTAATGTATTGATGTTCATTTATATTCTTGTTTGTAGGAATCACACACCTAATTATTCATGGGTCGTAGGACATCCAGTCTGCAACTTACTTTCGAATGGTTCAGGGAAAAAAAGTTACTTATGGTGTCCTTACAACTTTTCTGTATGTTTCAAAATAATTTTTAAAAATCAATATATTTCCCCTTTTTGGATCATTTTGAGAGAACTTAGAAAACTACATTAACCCCATCCATCTCCCTCCTGACTTAAGTGCTACTTTCCAGGGTTTTCATTTTATCTTTATTTTGTTTTGCCCGACATATTAAACATTATTATTACTTTATACATCAATGTTTCTTTCAATTTTCCCATATTTGTATATTTTCTTTGCTAACAATTACTTCTAACATCATAAACTTTCCTCCTAGGATTATATTTACTCTCTCAGAAGTCCTGTAGGAATCTCTATTAGTGAGAGAGCATCTATTGGGTGGCATGCACTGCTTTTATTTACCTGAAAATGTTTGTACATAACCTTCATTTTTGAAATAAAATTGTAGAAGTTATAGAATTCTAGAATAACATGGTTGTCTTTCAGCACTTTGGTAATATTGATTTTCTGTCTTCTGATTTCTGCTGTCACTTCTAAGAACTGTGCTGTCATTTCTAGTGGTTGTGTCTTTGTAGTTGTCTTTTCTTTCTAGATAGTTTTAAGGTATTCACTTTGTCTTTGGTATTCTGAAGTTTCAATACAAAGTCCACTTGACTTTCTGAATTTGATTATTAGTATCTTTCATAAATTCTAGAAAAATAATATCAGCTATTATTTTATTGAATATTAGCTGTCTCCAATTCTATTAGCAATTCTGGAACTACACTAGACATTTATTGAACTCTTACAATCTGTCTTCCATGTCTTTTCAATTTCTCTCACTGTTTCCATCTCTTTGCATTCTTCAAAATTACTATACTCTCTTTTATTTTTTAAACATATTAAATGATATCATTTTATATTCTGCATCAGATAACCCCAATATCTGTAGTTTTGGTAGTTTAGATTCTATAGTTTGTTGTTTCTACTGATTTTTAACAATAGTGGTTTGTTTAGTCATGCATTTAGTCATCTTTTATTGTTTGCTCATGTTCCTTAGAACTATTATCCATGGTAATCCTCTGAAGCCTGATTTTGAAGTCTAATCCTCCAAATAATATTTCCATTGTTTTTGCCAGACAGCTTTGGGTATTGTTACCTGAGACCACTTTGAATTATTTATTAATTTAAATAAATAAATTATTAAATTAATTGTGATGTTTCAGGCCCAAACCTGATAGAATGTGGGCTTATGGTTGTAGATTCATAGGAGAGACATTTCTCCCACTTGTAACCAGATCCAAGACCTAGAAATGCATATATTCCTATAACATTTCTTTTCAAAGTTCACTTTTACTTATTTTTCTAGTTTACATGCTGGAGGTATTATTATACAAGGTTTATACTGGCTTTATGTCGGAAGCCAGAAATTCTTCAATCCCTTTTCCTCCCATCCTTCTGCTATTTTCCATATCATGGAAGCCTTCTGTATTAGGCCATTCTTGCACTGCTATAAATACCTGAGACTGGGTAATTTATATATATAAAAAGATTTAATTGGCTCATAGTTCTCCAGGCTGTACAGGAAGCATAGCAGCATCTGCTTCTGGAGAGGCCTCAGGAAGCATGTAGTCATGGTGGAAAGCAAAGGGGAAGCAGGCACATCACATGGCAAGAACAGGAGCAAGAGAGTCAGGGGGAGATGCCGCACACTTTCAAATGAACAGATCTCATGTGAACTCAGAATGAGAGCTCACTTATCACAAGGGGATGATCCAAGCCATTCATGAGGGATCTGCCCCCATAACGAAAACACCTCCCACCAGGCCCCACCACCAACATTGAGGATAAAATTTCAACATGAGATTTGGGCGGGATAAATATCCAAACTATATCATTCCACCCTTGTGCACCTGCAAATTTCATGTCCTTCTCACACTGTAAAATACAATCATGCCTTCCCAATAATCCCCCAAAGTCTTAACTCATTCCAGTGTTAACTCAAAAGTCCAAAGTCTCATCTGAGACAAGGCAAGTCTCTTCCACTTAGGAGCTTGTAAAATCAAAAACAAGTTATTTACTTCCAAGATACAGTGGGGGTATAGGCATTGAATAAACATTCCCATTTCAAAAGAGAGACATCAGCCAAAAGAAAGGGACTATAGGCCCCATGCAAATTCAAAACCCAGCAGGGCAGACATTAAACCTTAAAGCTACAGAATAATCTCTTTTGACACCATGTCCCACATACAAGGCACACTGGTGCAAGGGGTGGACTCCCAAGATCTTAGGTGGCTCCACCCCTGTGGCTTTGCAGAGTTCAGCCACCGCAGCTGTTCTCATGGGCTGGCATTGAGTGCCTGCAGCTTTTCCAGGCACAAGGTGTAGGCTGCAGGTGGATCTATCATTCTTGGGTCTGGAGGACAGTGGCCCCCTTCCCACAGCTCCAATAGGCAGTGCCCTGGTGGGGACTCTTTGTAGGGCTTCTAACCCCACATTTCCCCTCTACACTCCCCTAGTACAGATTCTCTGTGAGGGCTCTGCCCCTGCATCAGCTTTCTGCCTGGGCAACCCAGCTTTCTCATGTAGCCTCTGAAATCTAGGCAGAGGCTCCCAAGTATCTTTAACTCCGGCACTCTGAGCACTCACAGGCTTAACACTGCATGAAAGTAGACAAGGCTTGTGGCTTGCATTCTTCAAAGTGGCAGCTTGAGCTGTACCTGAGCCACTTTGAGCCCTGGCTGGAGCCAGTGTGGCTGGGATGTGGGAAGCAGTGTCTGGAGGATGTACAGGGTAGTGGAGCTCTGGGCCTGGCCCATGAAACCATTCTTCCTTGCTAGGCCTCTGGGCCTGTGATGGGAGGGGCTGCTTCAAAGGTCTCTGAAATGACTTCGAGGCCTTTTCTCCATGGTCTTGGATATTGGCTCACTTTTAGTTTTGCAAATTCTCTAGCAAGTGGTTGCTCCACAGCCTGTTTGAATTCTTCTCCTCCCCCCACAAAAAAGCTATTTTTTTGTGTCCCTGCCACATGGCCAGGCTGCAAATTTTCCAAACTTTTTAATCTGCTTCCCTTTTAAATAGAAGTGCCAACTTAAGTTATTTCTTTGCTCCTGCATCTGAGAGTGTAGGTTGTTAGAAGCAGCCAGGCTACCTCATGAATGCTTTGCTGCTTAAAAATTTATTCTGCCAGATACCCTAAATCATCACTACGAAGTTCAAATTTCCACAGATCCCTAGGGCAGAAGCACAACACAGCTAAATTCTTTGCTAAGGCATGACATGCATGACCTTTGCTGCAGTTTCCAATAAGTCTCTCATTTTCATCTGAGACCTTGGCAGCCTGGCCTTCACTGTCACTATCAGCATTTTGCTCACAACCACTTAACCAGTCTCTAAGAAATTTCAAACATTCCCTCATCTTCCTTCCTTCTGAGCCTTCCAAGCTCATCTAAACTCTGCCTGTTACCCACTTCCAAAGATGCTTCCACATTTTCTGGTATCTTTGTAGTAATGCCCCACTCCTCAGCACTAATTTTCTATATTAGGTTGTTCTTTCACAGCTATAAAGAAATATCTGAGACTAGGTAATTCATTAGAAAAGAGATTTAATTATTGGCTCATTGTTCTGTAAGCTGAACAGGAAGCATAGCAGCATCTGCTTCTGGGGAAGCCTCAGGAAGTTTCCAATTATGGTGGAAGACAAAGGAGGATCAGGCACATCACATGGCAAGAATAGTAGGAAGAAAGAGAGAGAGTGTGTGTGTGTGTGTGTGCGGGGAGTCAGAGGGGTGCCACACACTTTTAAATGAACAGATCTCATGTAAACCCAGAGGAAGAGCTCACTTATCACCAAGGGGATGGCCCAAGCTATTCATGAGGTATCTACCCCCATAATCCAAACACCTCCCACCAGACCCCACCTCCAACATTGGTGATTGCATTTCAACATGACATTTGGATGGGGACAAATATCCAAACTATATCACCTGCCATGTAGGATGTTACTTTGAAGGGATAAAGGACTCTAGTAATTGCCAATATTGAATTTTTTCACCACTTCAAAGTGGTGAAAAAACCAGACTTCAACTTTTTCAGGTCTGTTTCAGACTGAATCCATCAGGTCTGGAATCAGACTTGATGTGACTTAAAGAAAACAAAACACTGCCCTAGGCACTAATCAAAGAAAAATGTGACATGTTTTCTCACTTTGAACATGAAATCGTTATTTTTCTTTGATCTTCTACAGCATTGAAAATCAAATAATCTAAAAGAAAACAAACAAACAAAAAAATAATTAACTGAGGAGAAAAGACAACTACTATCAGAGAACAGGTCATAACAAGATACTTTTCCCCAAAGCCATTGCTAGCTAGTATATATATATTCCCTTTCCCTGTAGTTTCTTCCAAATTTCAAGTGTGATGATAGTTTATGTGCACAAACGAGACAGACAAAAGTTATTGTAAACTAGTATGCATGCTCTCTGAGAGCAAGACTAATACCTCTGATTCTTTTAGAGAGCCTAGGTCATGTATTTTGGGTGTGGGAGGCCAGATTGTGCCACCCCCAAATATGAAGAATTACTGAGCTAAAGACAATTAAGGGAAGCAAATGCAGGATAGCTCTCTACTCTTCCTCTCTTTGTCTTAAAGCACGACATAGATTTATAAGGACAAAAGGCATCCCACCCCTCTTTCTCCAAGGAGAACAAAGGTTAACCACTAAAGACAACTTTTGACCCTGATTGTCTAGAGATGGTACTGGAAGAATTTTCATGCATAAGTTTCAATAACCAGCCTTTATCTGCCATTGTTTTGCCTTCTCACAACTTGCTGCTCCTGGGAGACTCAAAGTTCTTTTCCTTTGTCTTGTCACTTCTCTAAAATGTACTGTTCTTTGTTGAAGATGTTGTTGGGACAACTAAGTTTCTCTTCAAAGACTCAACCTCCTGGTCATAAGTTGTAAAAGTTGTAAATCAACCCTACCCACTTTCTTCTCCACCTTCTTCTTTTCACAAATCACATGTTTACCTTATTTGGAAAAGTTTAAGTCTCAGCCAATCAGGATCAACTTAGATTGTGTGGTCCAACCCCAGCCAATAGGCAAAGGACACAGAAACAGGAACTGCATTAGGGTTAAAAGCTCCTTCCTCCTTTGTTCAGTGTGCTCTTGTGATTGTATCAGGTGCAAGCAGTACCCTTCTGCAGAAGTAAAGTTGCCTTGCTGAGAAATTTTCTGTCTGAATGCGGGTTTCTTTTGGCTACACTGAGCACTTGTTTCCAACAATGCTATATAAGCTAGAATTCAATTCCACCTCTTTGAGAACTACTGGTTTTCTAGGTTTCTCCTGTGAGATATGAAATATACATATTAATAAACATCTGTTTGTTTTCTCTTGTTAATTGTCTTTCATTATAGGGATCCATTGGAACAAAGAACCTGTGATGGTTGAAGAAAAAAATTATTTTTCTTTTCTTACGTGGGCATGTAGAAAAGAAAGCAAAAAGTATAGATTACTTGATAAAGTATATCATCCAGCCTTTAATAAGAGAAGGCAATGTAATGTAGAGATAAAGCACACTGACTATAAGTCAGATATCTTGGTTTCAAATCCAGGCTCAGTTACTTGCTAGAAATATGATCTTGGATGAACCCTCTCTAAGCTCAACTTTTAATTAATTTAATCAATATCTTTGCTTTGAGGAATCCCTGAGCTAATTTTGGTGAGATATTGTTATAAGAGTCCAGAAAATCTGTCAAGGAAGAAGTTACAGAGAAGTGGGTCCTGACCACAGCCTTGAAAGATGGTGACTATGTAGACAGTGGGAAAGGAACCTAAGAAACTTTTCACAGAGAATGCTTTTGACCTCCTGATTCCAGAGGAGTTAGGAGAGCTTCTAAAGACACTTTAGTTTTCAACTGCCCTCCTGATTCATGAGAGTAATGCCAAGTAGTAGTTATATTCCCACACTCTGGATTCAATGCCTGGGATCAAGTCATAGAATCATAGATCTACCTAGTTTATTTCCTATGTTAAACAGAAAAGGATGAAACATCAGATTTTTTAATCTAAAAAGTGAGAGAGTACCAACTTCCCAGGGTAGTTGAGAGGATTAAGTGAAACAACCAATGTAAATGTCTAATATATTGCAACTGCAGTGAATATTAATTTTTAACTCATTCCTATTAACATTGTCATGTTCCCTAATGTTTCCTTCTCAAGTTCTGAGTCTGTGGAGTACTGCTAACTTGCTTGATCTGCCTTCCTCACCCACCTTTTGCCCTAGGTAGAAGAACACATCCCTGATTAAACGTTACATCCTGCGAAGACAGACTGTGAAGGCCAGGCCACAATAGCTGGGGAGACAATGCATTTTTTGTTCAGAGCAGCCACCAACAGTGATGACAAGAGCCATCAATGGGCCAAGGTCAAAGATCAGCAGTCCCTCTGTCACTTCATTCTTCTTCTGGCTCCCAATGGAGTCCATAGGAACTCCATCTCAGTTCTGAAATCTAATCAAAGCTCATCCACTCAGACCCAAGCCAAGGACACCAAAGAACAAATTCATAAGGCAAACAAAGTCTTCACTCAGCCTTCTGCATTTAGTGATTGTGGAAATGTGGTGCAACTGCCAGCTAGATGACAGACTTTGGAGGAAATGGGTGATTTAAGCCTTGGGAGTGAGGATTAGCAAGAGAGATTGATGAAGATTCTGGACACATTTGGGAAGCACCAGAGTGAGAGCGTGCCATGACTCTCCAGGTGGGCATCTGAGGAAGCTTAAAATGATGAGCCAAATTAAAAATAGGAAATGAGAGCACAGAGGCTGTTTTTGACAAAGTTCCTTACTTCTCTCTGCCTCATGGAAAACAGGAACATCAGCCCTTCCTAGACCCGCCCCCCCCCCCCCCCCTCCGGCAGGCATGTGTGCGACATTTTTCCTGGATGCAGCTAGAATCCATCTTTATGATACAGTTTATTCCTTGATGCCATTGTCTGCTAGGAGATTTCCCGGATTCTGAAAGTGTGCAAGCAATACTTTTCAATTACTGTACATACACCCTGACACACCATGTGGCCTTCACCAATTTGCTGCACAATCTATCTTAACAGTAACCACAAAGCATGCTTCTTGATAGTGTGGACAAAATCATTTCTCTCTTTTGTTGCTTAGGAATTCTGTTGTAGGCTCAACTTGCTAAACTAGTTGTGCAGATCAACACATGAGAGACAGGAGCCTCTCCATTAAATGAGGGTGGGAATGAAAGTGAGTAATGTCTTTGGGGCCCTTGGAATAGGCCTTTGCTGGTGGAACCCCTGCTCAACAAAGAGAAGAAAGTATCCAGCACAGGGCTAGTCTTGCATCAGCAAAGGGAAACCCAGCAACCACATTAGTGTAAATGATTCTGCTATTCTACCTGGCACTCACTCTTCTTAATGTGGTAACTTAATTTGTCTTGGAGAATAATTATGTTTTGAGTGCTAACTATTGCTAAGCATTATGCTCAACACTTTAAATAAATGACTTCACTTAATCCCTACAATAATCTTACAAAGCTGATACGATCTTGATTTTGCAGGTGAGAGAATTGACATTTGGGCTTAAGAAATTTTGTTAAAAGCTGGAATTCAAACACAGGTCTGTGTGAGTTCAAAACCCATGCCTTCAACCATATCATCATCAACCTTAGTTTCTAGAAATACAAAATCTGCACTCTTTCCTCTGCTGCAGCCTGAGGTAATTTCTTAGCAGCTAAGGCTGTCACAAAGAACCTCTGCAGGACTGTGGCAGTGGATTTGGTCACTTTTTATAGCTCTTGGGATTCATTATGATATATAATTTTCTTATTAAATTTCTATAAACCTATATTGCTTCAAGATAAAGTTGTTTTCCCCTGTTCTGACCCATCTTATGTATCATTGCCAGAGGAGTCTCATAAAGTATAGCTCATCTTGTCACTTCTCTGCTCAGAAACCTCCCAAAGCTCCTGGTTGTCCCTGGGGCCACAGTTACTCTTGGATATGCAAAGCAGGCTGCACCCTGCCTTTCCAGGATGACTTTCTATTCTCTGGTTTTCAACCCTGGGGATTAAACCAGGCTTTGTGAATTTCTAGTGCAACCAGGATTTTAGACTAGAGCTCTGTTCTAAGCACAGTGTGGGTCACTGTAGAATCTCACTTCAAGAAGGGTCCTGTGGTTTCATAAAGATTGGAAAGCACTTCTCTAACTCGACCATATTACAATTCGTTCGACAATCCCCTGCCTACACCTCTGCTTAAATTCATCCTTCACGTAAATTGATCTTCCTTACAACACAGTCTTCTGATATCTCATCCATCCTTCAAGGCCTGGTTGGAATGCTACTGCCTCCATGAAGCCTTCCTCAGTAACCCAGACAGAAATCCTTTCGCTCTGCTTTATGTACTTCCACAGCTCTTTTCTTAATATTACTCCTGTAGGACTTGCCACACTAAACCTTGTAGCATGGATATTTGTGCCATCTCATCTCATCTGTCCCACTTGACTTCAATGTCGTGTCCTGGGGTTGAGCAGGCAGAGATCATATGTCTTCATTATGTCTGTGTGTTACCCTAGCATCTAACACTATGTCTTGATCATGCCAGGAATTTAATAAATATGCATTGATATAAACTGAATTAATATTGATTATTGGGCATCATTTCAAAAAATGGCTTTGGTAAGTTGTCTGCTTGGTGAACACCATCTTTTGTTCTTTGAAGCCAAGTGCTATGGGGACAAAAAAATAAAGCAAAATGTTCCCACCCTTATAAGACTTTCTTGTTCATAGTGATAAGGCCGTAACTGTTGCTTTCATTTTCTTCCTTCAGCTCAAGACATCCTTGTCCAGGCATGAAATTGGTGCCTTGGTGTTTTTGTTTTCATTTTCACAAATATTCTTCAGGATATTTCCTTCTCCAACTAGAAGATCTGTTGAGGGCCAGGCAGGGCAATTGCTGGGATATAGACCGAAATCACTCATGGTTTCAGTTTTGTCTCCCTCCAAGTTTCCAAACACCTTAAGCATGTAGGGGACAAGGGAGAGCTTTCCCCTTGGCCTTCTGAAGGTTTGCTGAAAAATCAACTCACAAAAAGCAGATTAATTGGAGAAAATACATAAAAATTTATTAAATGTGCATACACAGGAGCATTCAGAATGAAGACCGACAGATACAGGAGAAAGTGTCCATTTTTATGCTTAGGTTAACAAAGTATGAACAGCTGTGTAGAAATATGATTAGACAAAAAGGATATGACCTAATGCTAGTGGACTAAGTGGGGTTACCCAGTGAGGCTGGTCTGTCTAGGTCCTTCTTGGCTTCTCTGTGCAGCTTTCCTTCCTTCTGGGTGTGGGGCAGGCCCTTCTGAAGAATGGGGAGTCTTATGAACTACAGTCAAACAAGGTAGGTCAGATAATTTATTTTAGGGCAGTTTTTACTTTGAAAGGCAGAGGGAAAATTAGAGAAATACTTTTAGGTTTTATGAAGGGCTTGTGGGCAAAGAGGTTCTAGTTTCTATGGCCCACCTTGGGGAAAAGGGATTTGTAGTTTCTTTGGCTAAAGCTAGCCTCAGGGGAGAATGGGACTGCGAGACAAGAGGGAAGGAGAAGGTCAAAAAAACACTTGCTTCTGAGGCCTTCATTTCGGGATATTGTTTTCTGAGCCCCAACAAGCACAAGAACAGTGGCTTCCATTTTTCTTGTATCCTCTCTAGCATCTCTCTGTCTATATGGGCACACAATGTGAGTCCTGAAATAGTACAGCAGCGACTCCCCACTCTGAATTTCACTGTGCTATGTCTCTCCCCTCTGACTCTCATCACTTTCTACCTTTTAAAGTTATGTGTATGTGCATGTTTCACTTTTCCCTCTACACTGCAGATTTTCTGAGGTAGAATTTATGCATTCACAAAACCTACTACTTAGCAATCAATGTCTGTTGGACAGATGAATGACTAAATAAATAGAGGGAAGCACCTAATCTTGGGAATAATAGAGAGAAAAAGTTATTCCAAAAAGGAAAAGGAGGCGGATGATTATCAGTGGCTCCTGATTTCAATACAAAAACCTAGCATATTCTTGGGGCACATGTATACTTATTTGCAGCAACAATATCAGGGTCTAATGGACACAACCAAAAGATATATGAGAGAATCTATGGAATATTCATTTTGGCTGTCTTTGACTACAAAAGGCTTCTAAGAAAAGCCATTCTGATAAATAATAATGATAATAATATCTAATGTTTATTGATCTCTTGCTATGGGCTAGCCACTATGCTAAGAGCTTATGCATGTTATTTCATTTAATCTTCCCAATAACCCCATAAGATAAATGCTATTTTTACCCTTTTAAAACTATAGCTTCATAAGAGGTTAAATAAAGTACTCAAGGTCTCAAGACAGGAAGTGGTAGAGCTGGGATGCCAATCCAGTTGATACAATGTCAGAGACTAAACTCGTGACCTCTGCTACAAATTCTCATTTATAAAATTTCCTTGCCAGAAGCTGCTAGAAGCTCCAGTCCTGTTTGCAAGGTTGTCTTTGACAAAAATTAAGAAAAACTTTGTTGCATAATGTACACTGTTTCCTGTATATCCATCCAAGGGTATCTAATTAAAGAAAAATGATAAGACATTTTGATACATTATAATGCACTTGGGAACATCCCTGGTGAGGACAAAATACCAAATATTTTCTGTACAGTTTGGTTCTCATGTTTACTGGTGGTCAATAAATGTTAATTTAATTGAATACTTCTGATTTGGCTTGCACAGCCCAAAGTTATTTCTGGGTGGCGGTTTTTGGACGCTATTTGCTCTGGTGGTGACTTAAAGCAGAAGGCCAGAACCATCATAAAAATAGAGGCTGGAATCTGAGAATAAGGAAGGGAATAACTTTGAATTTTATGTTATGGAGAATCCCTTGCAAACATTTTAAGACTTTTAATTTAGAGGTCAATATATTCACTTTCTTCGGAAGTCATTTTTGTTTAATCAGCAAATACCTTTTTAGTGCTAGGCACTGCTATGCATCCCCCTGAGGAAATAGTGGTGAGCAGGGCAGCCAGGTGCTCTAACCTCACTGAGCTTTCAGTCTAGAGGGGGAGACAGGTCTTAAACAGGTAGTTACGGTCCTGTGTAATTGAGGCAATGACAGCAGAAACATAGGATGTTATAGGAGCACATCGCAGGGGGTAACTTACCCAGGCCTAGAAAGTCAAGAAAAACTTTCTAAAGATCTAGGATCTTAGAGTAAAATGTTGAAAGAACGGAACATTTTTAAACAAAGATGGTAAATATTATTTCATAAAGCATGTAGCTATTAAAGCTATTTTTATTAAGTTCGAAAGATGGCAGGAGGTCTTCAAATGTACTCTTGACCAAATTGCTAGTTATCTAAACAGAACAAGGGCCACAGCTGAGAGGTTGTGTTAAAGAAAAAATTATTCATGATGCTTGTTAAAGGGCAGTGAGACTGACTTTATTCAGGACCATTGCAATAGGAGTAGGACAACTGAGATGGGGTTTTGCAGTGCAGGAGAGAGGTGACTGTACATGTAGGGGTGAAAGGAGCTTTTTCCTTTTTCCCTCTGAAGGTTTGGTAATTTGAGTCTATGAAATAAACTGACAGTAAACAGATTAACAGGAGAAAAGGAATACAAATGTATTATGTGCACATGTGCATGGGAGCCACATAAAATATGATACTCAAAGAAGGGCCAGATGGTTGAAGCTTAAATAGCATTTTGAGCTATAGAAAGAGGCTCCTGGAGGGTAGTGGTAACAAGCTACAGGAGGGTGAGGGGAGAAACTGCACTGCAAACAAAGGTTGTCTTATTATGCAGATAAAGCCTTCTGAGGGTTACTACCCTCAGAAGAATAGGTGAAAAGTCTATCTGGCCGTGTATCCTGGGCCTGGAGGCCTTTAGTCTCCTCTCCTGCATAGGAATTAATCTTCTCTGGTTAATGTAGTTTCCAGGGAAAGAGTTTACAAAAATTGCATGCCCTTCCGGACAGACTTCTCTTAATCAGATGAGGAAAAACTCAGAGAAAACCCCTTCTTGCACTTCAGGAGAGAAACAGGACTGAGGGGAGAGGGAGATCAGAGAGACTTTATTTCTGATGCTGCTTCTTTAGATCAAAGTCCCCAGCATGTCAAAGCACCATACTCTGGGGTATTGTTTTCTGAGCCTAGTAGCCTCAACTCTGAGTACAACAAGGAAAAGTGGAAATTTATAGTCAAGAAGCAGAGTTGTGGGGGGTGGAGAGGCTCAGTGCAAAAACTGGTAAGAGGAAACGTTAGGGATAAGAGGGTGATAGCAGCTAAAGCAACCTAATGGGCTCCTTGCTGAAGGCAGGCCAGGGTGACATCACCTGGGGGATGGTGGAGCATGAAGAACCTGATTAGATATTAAAGGTGATCAAAGATGGAGGATAGCTGAACTGACTTAGCAGTGTTCTTTTTTTTTTTGAGACAGAACCTCGCTCTGTCACCCAGGCTGGAGTGCAGTGGCGCGACCTTGGCTCACTGCAAGCTCTGCCTCCCGGGTTCACGCCATTCTCTTGCCTCAGCCTCCCGAGTAGCTGGGACTACAGGCGCCCGCCATTGAGCCTGGCTAATTTTTTTGTATTTTTAGTAGAGACGGGGTTTCACCGTGTTAGCCAGGATGGTCTCGATCTCCTGACCTTGTGATCCGCCCTCCTCGGCCTCCCAAAGTGCTGGGATTACAGGCGTGAGCCACCGTGCTCGGCCAGCAGTGTTCTTGCTAGAGCTAGACAATGCCGAGATGAACACAGAAGTCCAAAAGTAGAGGACTAGTTGAAAAAAAGAGTTCAGAAGAGCCTGAGTAGAGTTTGGTCAAGGAGAAACCTATGTCATTTAACAGGCACAGCTCTGCTCCCACTGGAGGAGGGATTCTTCTGGAAGCCTTCCTTTCCTCATCCAAACTGCTTCCATTTCCTTAGCCCAGAAATGCTGAATGCTGGAAGAGGGCTGCCATGGTTTGAATGTTTGTCTCCTTCAAAACTCATGTCGACATTTTAATTGTTATCATAACAGTACTGGGGGCTGAGGGCCATGAGGGCTCCACCTCCATGGTGGGATTGGTACTGTTAGGAAGGGTGCCTTTAGCCTCCTCTTGCTCCGTCTCTCACCCTCTCGCCTTCTGCCATGTGATGATGCTGCCAGGAGACACTTGTTAGGTGCCATCACCTTGATACTCAACTTTTCAGCTTCCAGAACTGTGAGCCAATAAATTCCTGTTCATTATAAATTACCCAGTCTGTGGTATTCTGTGATAGTAGCACAAAACAGACTAAAACAAGGTCTTTATTGTGATTCTAAATCTGGCCTAAATGATATCAAGTAGTCTGTTAATTTTTTGTATAGATGCCCTTTGTGTCACATTTTCTGCTGGCTTATGTGTCTTTTAATCACACCTCACAGCAACAGGAGCTACTTGACAGGGTGCCACGGTACCAACTTTTTCATCCTTGGATGCAATTTCAGAACGGTATTCCATCAAAAGGAGCAGCAGGATTCTATTAGAACATCTCTTATCTAATACAGAAACACAGTTCTGTCACCACCGAATTTTCCAGTTCACAAATGCTAAGAGTTTCAATACTATTACAACCACATAGTTCAACGCGATTTAAAACCTATTTTTAAAACAGTAGACTGGATTCATCTTTAATACATAGACCGAGTTTTCCATGTGTTCATATGCCACCTAGTGGGCTATATTACATACAAAACGTAAAACATCTTTTGAATTATAATCTAGCATTTTCTTCCTAAAATTTGAGGTCCAAGTGACAAATCTTAGCCAGTAAAATCTCTAAATTTAAAAGGTAACGTTACATATTCAGCATAGAGTCAGTTTGAAAGAGACCAAAATTTGGAATTCCTTTTAAACATTTCATCTGCAGCGATTTAAAACAAGAAAATATCTCCATCAAAGGGTTTAGGTTTGAGTTACCATTGACAGTAGTGGAAAGACAAACTGGTGAAAAATAAAAGTAGCCTATTTTATCTAAGGGGGTTAAGGTGTGGAGCAAATAGAAAAACAAGACTTCACAATTCAAAGTAGCTGACAATTTTAAAGATACATGATGTTTCACAACCTCTTGAAGGATTAGGCATTTTTAAGTCACCTTTATGTTAGGTTAAAGCTGATGTTCAAAAAGTATTTATTGACTGTTTACCATGTGCTGAGCACTAAGCTAGGGACCGAGATAAAAGAATGGGCAAAACTAAAGAGAACTCTCGCCCTAAAGAAGCAGAGATCTGCTACTTCAGAACACTCTGGATTTTGCCACTGAATTTTACAGTCAGTATCATGACACCGTTTTACACATGTTTTCATTGACGTAATCCTAACAGAATTAATTATGCTGTTACTAAAGGGCAGAGTGAACTCAGTTATGGTGATTAGAGCTTACTGACTTTCCAGAGTTCTAGGACTGTTAGGAGAGCTGTAGCAGCTATGGAAGTAAACTGTTTTTTTTTTTCTTGAGATGGGGTTTCACTCTGTTGCCCAAGCTGGTCTTGAACTCCTGGGCTCAAGTGATGTTTTTGCCTGGGCCTCCCAAAGTGCTGGGATTACAGGAGTGAGCCACCACACCCATCCCTGAGGAAGCAAACTTGTTGAAGCAGTTTGGTCTTCCCACTGACTGAAGATGAGAGAAATCTTATCAGCTTGCTATCATGTGATTTTGGGAGAATTCTTCATACTTGCCTGGGGTTAGCTTGAGAATTGATCATCTTCCATGGAGTGCTTGAATCATTTCCCATAAGGCCCAGAAACGGAGCAATGAAAAGAGCTTAAGAAAATGAAAAGGGCCAATGTCCACCAAGTTGGAAATTCAGTGTATACCATAATTCACAGACTTCTCCAGGATTAAATGAGTAAAGAAGGGGAGAAGCTAGGGGACTGCACTGAACTTCCTGATGTTCTATTGTTTTGGTTAAAGCAGTAATTGCCCTCAACTCTTTTTTGGCTTCCCAAGCCACTCTCCAAAAAGCACCATCAAAATTTCCAAAGCACCCAAGAAGTCTAAAGAGCAACCTGATGCTTTGAGTAAAACACATGGAGTTAATCATGGAAGTTTAGGTGCAATGCTTCCTACTCTTCCACAACCTACTTTTGATATACCCTTCCTCTCAGTATATATATATCTCAGTATATGGAACCCGGCAGTATAATCTCTATCGAAAAATGTTTCATGCAAATGACTACCAGAATGAGAATCTTGGCACTGAATGATATCAGATAATTTGCTTAAGGTTGGTAAAATCTTGGTGAGCACTCAGGAGAAATGGCAAAAAAGAACAGAGTTGATGTGGTTTTTACCTGTAGTAAGAGAAGTATAGTGAAGTGGGTAGAGCGGAAGCTCTGGTCTCAGGGCCACCCAGGTTTGAATCCCATCACTACCACTTCCTGGCAGTGGAAATTTTGGGTGAGTGACTTAACCTCTCAGAGGCTATTTCATCATCTATAAAAGGAAAAAATGACAGAATCTCTGAAAGGGTTGTTATGATGATTAAATATCGTAAGTAAAGTGTTTATCACAATGCCTGGCATATAGCAAGTTTTTAATTTAGTTGAGGCAGCTATTTTTATTATGACTTTTATAATTATTAATATTTATTATTCTAGTAAGCTTCATTTGGAGATGTTTGGCTGCTACATTTAGTTCTGGATGACACATTGTAAGAAGGCTATATAATACGAATGAGAGAGAAATTAAAGAAGTTTTCACCAGATGTATCATGAAATCATGTTGCCCAAGGACTGAGTGTGAAAGTTACAGCCTTGGAGAAGCATCACATTGGACTTCAACTATTGACAGGCCTCTCATTTGTAAGAAGGGTCAGGCTTGCTCATTGCAGCCACAGATAAAGAACTAATCAGAGGGAATAGAAATTACAGGTACCTATACCTCAGGTCGATGTAAGAAAGAATTTTCCTCAGAACTATCAGAAGGGAGAAGGGCTATGTGGTAAGGTGGCAAATTTCCTGTCCATGGAGATGCTTACATGTGGAAGACCAGTTGCCATGGGTATTACGCCGGGCGGATACAGTTCAACTATTCAATGAATATAGGATTAAGTGGTTGTCCAAGGCTCCTTCAATGTTGAGATTTTCTGATTCAAGGAGAAAGAAGAAGAAAAAGACAATAAAAAAATGCCAAAAGGAAGAAATGGAGGGAGACAGCCATCCCTGTTTCATTTGTTTTCTCCCTCCCTTCTGGGGAGTGTGGGATTTAGCAAGGGCCACCACTAGCCCATAAAGTAACTTTGTCCAACTTCAAAAATGGCACCCCTTCTGAGCTGATGTAACATCATGTGTTCAGGGCTTGACAATGTGGGGGTGTCCTTGTGAAAATTATAAAAAGAAGTTTCTTCCTCTGGGCAGAGGCATTATGAGAGGAATGAACACTGAATTTCAGTTCCCTCTTGCCTTCTCAATCTGCACCACTGTATGTGGCAATGCTGGCTTTACCTTTCTGGCCCTTTCAGTGTGTGTGTGTGTAGATAGTCTTTCTCCTCAGACCATTGTTACCCGGTTGGAGATGGAGTCTAGGCACTGCTTTCCCTTTCTAAGTCAAGCAAGAGAAACTGGTAGTTGCCTTTAAGTCTTTTTCAGCTCTTAGAACTTGGGAGTGTGACTTGAGCAACATGATCATTATACCCAAGAGCATGTGCTTAGAAGAAAGCAAAAATCTGTGGAAAGCATTATAGAATATTGGATCAGTAATGATGGATGTTTATGAATTTTGGCTACCAGCATACGTTTTCCTTCTTTATAGTATCCCAGTTTCTCCTTGTGTCTGTAACTGAGGTGAGAGATTAATGCTGGGGGCTCATCTTCTACATATCTTTCCTCTCCCTGTCCTCTCAGCCAGGATTTGAGCTTGTGAACGGAGCCTGGTCAGTCAGGCACGATCTTCTCTCCTGAGACCTTGAATGTTGGGCTACTGGTCTGGAACCAAGGTAAATAATAGGAAGTTATTCACCTACCTGCCGGTCTGCCCCAGGTACCATAGATTTCTGTGTCTCCTGCTCTGTTTCCTACCTTCAGCTTCTTGTTCTCCAGCATCCCTTCAATTCTGTGAGCCCCCTCTTTCGCTTCATGTAATCTCCTCGTTGCTTTTGTTGTAAATTATAGATTTCTGTTGCTTGCAACCAAGAACTCTGAAATACCAATATTAAAGTTGAAAATAGCAGCACTTGTTAATGATATGAATGGCTCATAAATCATAAAATCTCTACTACTAAAAAGATTAAATTGTTTTCATGCTGAGATGGTGTATCACCTCCTGGCCCAAACTCCATTCCTGAAATAACAAAAATTATGATGTTAGCTTTATATTTATTGAGCATTAATTGACTGTTGAGCTAAGTGCTTTACATAGAACATCTCACTTAATTCTCACAACTCATCCAAAATAAATATTAAGATTTTACTCATTTTATAAATAAAGAAACTGAGGCTGAGAGTGACTTGCTCAAGATTGAGGTAGAAAGTGGCAGAGCCAATATTTGAACCCATGTCTGAGTCAGTCACTCCAGAAACTCTGCTTATAACTACTGTGCTGTTCTGTCTCTTCTTCAGCCTGACTGACTTACACATGGGGAACATTTTTAAAAATATTTCTTCGAACGATGAAATAGTCATGATAAATCAAATAATGAGAAATTGAAAAAAAACCCATGCATAAATTGTGAATTAGCTTCAGGAAAAGGCAAATTCAGCTTATTTACAGAGTAGCTGGCTGTGTCTTAGCTTTCGATATTTATGTGTTACCCTTGGGACTCCCCGTTTCCCCCTGTTTTGGGTGCACAGTGCATGGGAGCAGCCATGTATTTCAGCTGGGTCTTTCCTGCCTGTTAAATATCTATTGGGCTAAGCACTCTCCAAGCTCCCAGCAAGTTCATTAGTTACCTGAAAATATCTACCTCATCTGTCATCAGCACTCAAATGGCCTGAGGGATTTTTCATTTCCACTCCATTTTCCAAACTCTTTCTAGCATTTACCTCCCACATCTGGAATCAATCCTGACCAGCAGCAAAATGCTGAACAGCCGGGCTCCTCCCAGGGCAGCCTTTCTTTCTCCCAAGGAGAGACAAGAATACATCGCATATGAATTAGCCATTCTCTTCCAGGGAAAACTGGCAGCAGAGGCAGCTTCTGCATTCTAATTTGCTCACCTAACCCCTTCATCTTTACTTGTTTAAGCAAAATATTTAGTTTAACATTTTCAGTCATTAGAGCTGAAAAAACACACATATTTTAAAACTAGATTTTATTTGTGTTGCAAATTGTGAGTATCCTTCAAAAATATCCCAGCTCGTTATCCCTTTACTCCGTTGGTAGAAAATATTTTTAGACAACAGTCTTAGGAAACATCACTGACTTCCAAGCCTCAGTACCATTGCCCCACCACTGTTGCCGTCACCACTTCCTAGAGAAAAGAGAGTATCAGTTTGCCAATGACAACTAACTCAATTCCAAGGATGATTTAAACATTTGATTTTATGTTATTTTGGGGATTGTTTTTGTTTTTGTTTCTAGATAGTGTGGAGGCCAGCTTCATAGACTTCTAGAATTGCTTTCTAGGGGACAACATTCAGATCCTTGTGAAGGAAATATAGTTAATTTATTATAGATTGTTATTTTCCTTTTGGTGGGGAAAGACTGCATAGGAAAAGCTGACCTCAGGAAACTAAACTCCACACATCTTTTTACAATTATTCTTGAGAATATCTTCATGAAAAAATCACAAAAAGTAAATGGCACCAAAGCTGCTTTCTGACAGCCCCTAAGAAAATATGTATGGGATACGTAGATGGGAAAAGTCAATCTCTTAATTGGATGAACTGCATAATTTTACTAATACAGCCCATCCTGCCCTTAATTTTAAATCATCCAAAGTTTTTTTTTTTTTTTTTTTTTTTTTTTTTTTTTTTTTTTTTAGTTCTAGAAGAAACAGCAATATAAAAAAATTCAAAATGGCCAACATATCTCAAGATATAGCCCTCAGCACCTGCAGGGTGATTATCTCTGCTGACGAAGTGAAATATTACTATGGATAATAGAAAGTTACAAAATACTAGAGAGAAAAACTAATGAGAGGCAATCAGGAAGCTAGAAAGGCAGTTTTCTACAAAAGATTTCCTAATTTAAGATAGTGAATAATGTGCTTCTGCTCCCTTTAAGGTCAATAATCTGATCATCAAGTGTTTTGAGTTGTAAACAATTTTGAAATATCTACACCGCACCGGTAGAGTTGTAAACAATTTTGAAATATCTACACCGCACCGGGCATTGTGCGAAGTCTCTTCTCAAGTTAACACATCCACCATGCTCCCAGCGCGTGCACTAGGCACTGTGGGGATGCAAATGAACTGCAAGAGCCTGCTCTGTCCTTTTCTTACATAACTAGCCAATGCAATGGTGAAACCCCTGAGAAAGCAAATCCAACCTCCGGATTGAGGGGATAAAAACAATGTGAACAGTAAGCTCTTTGAAAAGAAAACTGCTTCCCTATGGTAGAAAATAAGGGGGAAGGGGGCCCATGCAGGGAGCCCAGCAAGCAGAAAAGGTAGGCCCTAGGGAGTGTGATATTACACAGGAACATAATGGGGTTGACTGCATACTTGTCTAATTACTGGAGCTATTAAAATCTCTATAATTTAGATTCAGGCAAAAAAAAAAAAAGGCTCGTATAAATGCACACACATGCTCCCGATTGGATTTTATGAATCCATTCCTCTCGATTCTAAAAGGACACCACCCTGCTGTGTACATGTGGCTGCTAAACCTGAATGACCTTCTCCCCCTGGCCCTGCCCTTGCCCCCTGACTAGTGTACTCTGTTACTGTAATAAGCAGTTCGGTTAGATACGGCGATGCTTGATGGAATCATCTGTGTTGAAGCCGAATTATAATGCCTCAGTCAACGGATTTAATCTAAACCAAATGTTTTGGGATTCTGAAAGCTCCAGGAGCAGAGAAAATATAAGTTTTATATTTGCTGAAGTTCAAACAGAGAGCAGACGGAGAGATTCCAGAAGCTCAGAGAGTGGTAGCAAAAAAAAAAAAAAAAAAAAAAAAAAAAAAAAAAAAAGTGTTGTTTCTCCTGAGTTCAATCAAAGGAACAAGTAGGGTGCACTTTGCATTCACCTTCTCCTTTTGTTTTCTCTTCTATGAACTTTCCTTTCTCTTGACATATTATCTGCTAATGTCAAAATGAACTTGATACAGTAAGTATGTAGCATATGGTAGGTGCTCAATAAACACTTCTGGAATAAACAAATGGGCCATGGTTAGTGTAGGGGTTTAGTGTCCACGCTGTTAGTCTCATACTTCTCTAACCCCTTTCTTAGCCATGAGTTGAGGCAAATTTACTTAACATCAGGGCCTCAGTTTCCAGATATGCAAAGTGGAGCTAATAACAGTTGTGTGGATTAAACAGGTCAATGCATCTAAAGTACTAGCATAATGTCTGATCCATAGATGGTAGTTTCCTAGCTAACCTTCATTAGCTTTCACACCTGTGCTCTTACCTACTGGGCAAGACTTCTCCTCCTGAGAACACTGGCCATTTCCTTTTAACTGGTCTTCCTCACACCCTTCTTTCTTTGTTTTAGTTAAGGATGGGATTTAAGCCTGAAACTTAGACCACCTCTTTGAGAATTCGTCATTTCCTGGGCACCTCCCATATATAAATGGGATATACACATTAATAAACTTCTGTTTGTGTTTCTCTTGTTAGTCTGTCTTTTGTTAGTGGTCTGTCCCAGCTAAGAACTCAGAAGGGTTGAGAGAAAGTTATTTTTCTTCCTCTACAGTACATATGCCTAATTTTGAAGACTACTACTTTCATTAAAAACACAGAAAAAGTGCTTTTCCATGCTTCATTTTATCTGATGATAAAAATAACTTTTTGGGGCTGAAGGGAAATATTACTATTCTCATTCCACAGATAAGAAAATAGATATGTCCCATGGGTGGTGAGAATCAAGCTACAGTTGAAACTCAACTCTACATTTGATACTCAACAAAGGTTTAACGAGCACCTACTGTGTCCCAGGCACCATGCTGGGCTCTGGAAACAAAACAGTGGATAGCGGTCTTGAAGGGCATCTTCAGGATCCTAGTCTAGTGCTCTTAATAATCTGATAATTTAGCCAATGACACTGACATTAATTCATAATCCAATATGTTTTTACATATCAAAATTTAATAGCTTTAAGGAGGTTTCTAAATACCTTAAAAGGAGTCAGAAGACACTTTTTGCAGGATTTATAACTAAAACTACAGTAAACAGTGACTAAATTAACAGAAGTACAGTTGTAACATGACTTGGGAATAAAATCATTGGAAAGTCATCTGAACGCTTGGCAACATCACCATCTTAGATAAGAGATAAATGCACTAAAAGTGTAGCAGTGGAAATAGCTGGGGGTTCCAACCCAAGGTGCCCCATTTTTCCATGGCCAAACAGCAGGGATTTCCAGGTAGGCTCTGTGCGTTTACAGGCCACTCCTCTGCTGAGTTTCAATCCCCAACTGCCAGGCCTGTCAGTGTTCCCTATTATTCTCCTGACAGACAAAAGGAAAGCAGTATGTATTCCTTCTGCCTGTAACAGGAGCCAGCAAAATGGATTTGTGATTGTGAGACATGTCAACTTAATTAGCTTTTTTCCTTCCAGGTAATAAGGGTTTTCTCCAAGGAATGACCAAAATTAACAACGCAGTTTGAGGAAGTTGATATTTCCTTCTCTTTTCCCACTAAAGATTCCTAGATGCAAAAATCACACCCACACATGCTAATAAATCTACATGGTTTATTGTTTTTGAATAAAACAAAATAAGATATTACTACAGAGAAAGTTAGAATCACTTCATCTGACGCGTATTTAGAAATCATCCATTTGAGAAGTCCAGATTACGTATCCCCCACACCTTAAAGATTATGGAAATGAGAAATATCTTCTCTTTTATCAGAACTTCTTTATTTGGAAAGTTCTGTGACAAACATCCACAGTTCTGTGAACAAACATTTTTTGGGCTGGGTGTGGTGGCTCACGCCTGTAATCCCAGCACTTTGGGAGGCAGAGGCGAGTGGATCACCCGAGGTCAGGAGTTTGAGACCAGCCTGACCAACAAGGTGAAACCCCATCTCTACTAAAAATACAAAAGTTAGCTGGGTGTGGTGGCAGGCGCCTGTAGTCCCAGCTACTCAGGAGGCTGAGACAGGAGAATTGCTTGAACCTGGGAAGGGGAGCTTGTAGTGAGCTGAGATCACGCCACTGAACTCCAGACTGGGCAACAGAGTGAGACTCCATCTCAAAAAAAAAAAAAAATTGCATATGTGTATTTTGTGAGATTATGGCTTTCCAAAAGATTCTTAAAGAGCTATATAAACCAAATCAACTTGAGAACTGCTTCATGATTGTCTGTCGAAGTCTCAAATGTTGTCAATTCATCTGTAAGTAATTTCACATAACTTTTGGATGTTTCTTCAAACTTGGGATTTGAAACCAATATGTATAATCATCAAAGATATATTTTAAGGATATAAGATGTCTAGTTTATACCATGACATTTCTTTCATTTGCACAATTTCGAGAAGTGTTTCTTGCCTCTGAAAAGCAGAGAGGACTATCCCAGTATAACTCCATTTAATTTCACTCTGAGGATTGTAGTTTCTGAGCAGCTGACTGAAAGGAAATTCTATAAAGCAGATCCTCTATTCCCATTGTACTGTTGTAATTTTGGTTTGCGGCTCAGGCCAAGAGTAGAAGAACTGAACCTCATGTCCCCATCACGTTGCTGTGGGCTGGGACTGATGAGTTTTATCAGTGAGCCCTTGTGGGTAGAGCTCTGTCCCAAGTAAATAAAACCAAGGGTCTTCCTGCCCTCTAGGCACTTATCATTTAGTTGGGGAGACAAAACATGCATTCAATATATATGCTTTTTTTTTCCAATAAGCCACACGATAAACTGGAAAAATTTAGAGAATGTATACAGATTTCACTGGCATACAAAATGTCTATGGCTAACAATGCTCTCAATTATGGTATGTCATACTATGAATTTATGGATATATTGTCTCATTTTTCAATGTTCATTCTTCAAAATAGGCCCATTGAAAAAACTGAGTTATTTTGAAAGATAAGTTTTTTTTTTATTTTTTATTTTTTGCAGAGGCCTCCACTTTTTATTTCAGTTGTACTCATCTGTCCCACTGTGCAAATGGAGTCACACGCTAACTCAATTCTGAGAGGTCTGGCCAAGGCAAAGAGAAAAGATGCCCAGAGCAGTCTGTTAGAGTTGCATTCTCAGACTAATATCTTTACAGTCTTGAGAAATCACTGTCAGAGTTTATTTAAAATGCAGATTTTTGAAGGATAAATTTTACGACTAATTTTTTTTTAATAAACTATGCAGGACTTGTTATTTAGAAGATTTGCCAAATTTAGAGTCTTCAGTGATGGAAATAATTGGCCTTCTTGTCACAGTCTTCTGTTTATAAGTGGGTAAAGAAAGTTTTCTTTCCTGTAAGGTAGAGAGAGAAACAAATCTATATATATGTATATACATGAACACACGCACACACATACACACATTTATATACACACATAGTATATATGAAGTTCAGTAGAATTTGCTATTGAAAAAATTATCAGAATAGGTGCATTAAACTTGATAGGGTTTGTAAAATTTATAGAGGCATCCCCTTCAAGGCCTGATGTGAGTTATGAAATCTAATTTTGTTTTCATAGCTCTGTGATAAAATTTTATCAACGTTATAAAAGGGGTCTTTACTAAGACTGACCGGAAATCTGAACTATCTGGCCAGGCAATAAAAACACATTCCTTAGCAGCAAAGTGTCAGACAAGCAAGGTTTAACTAAAATTGATCGATAAGTCTTCCTTTTACAGTTGAGTGCATTCAATTTACCTCATAGGATAATAGTTTTTTTTTAATGGTTTTTCCATTAATATCAGACATCAGTGTTAGTAAGGAACAAGAAAGACATAAAAGAGAGAGGCATGTCATCAAGAAAGAATGTTGCAATCTTTAATGGTAGGGCACTTGTGCTATGAAGAAGGCTTGTGTGGGTGAGGTTTGGGGATTTTTGTTACTGATTATTATGGGTTGAATTGCATTCCCCCAAAATTCACATGTCAAAATCCTAACCCCCAGCACCTCAGGATGTGATCTTATTTGGAAATAAGATCATTGCAGATGTAATTAGGTAAGATGAAGTCACACTAGACTAGGGTGGGCCCCTAATCCAGTATCACTGGTGTCCTTACAACAATGGGAAAATTTGGACCCAAGGACACAGGAAGAATGTCACATAAATATGAAGGCAGGGATTGAGGTGATGCTTCTACAACCCAAGAAATGTCACAAGATTGCCAGCTGTTCTTAGTCTGTTCGGGTTTCTATCATGAAATAACATAGACTGGGTAGCTTAGAAAAAATACAAATTTATTTCTCACTGTTCTGGAGGCTGGGAAGTCTATGATCAAGGTGTCAGCAGATTTGGTGTCTAGTGAGGGCTTGCTTCCTGTTTCATATGGTGCCTGGTTCCAATGGTGCCTTCTTGCTGTGTCCCCACATAGTGGAAGAGGCATGGCAGCTCTCTTGGGCTTATTTTATAAGGGCACTAATTCCATTCATGAGGCTACTGCCCTCATGACTTAATTAGCCCCTAAGGGTCCCAGCTCTTACTACTATTACATTGAGGATTGGGTTTCAACATATGAATTTTGGAGGGACACAAATTTTCAGTCCACAGCACCAGCAAATCATCAGAAACTAAGGAGAGGAATGGCACAGATTCTTCCTCATAGCCCTCAGAAGGAATCAGTGCTGCCAACACTTTGATCTTGGACTTCCAGCCTTCAGAACTGTGAGACAATACACTTTTGTTGTTTAAGCTACCCCTCTTGTGGTACTTAATTATGGCACCTACTGTGGTCTGAATATGACTTCCAAAAGTCATGTTCTGTAAACTGACTCCCCAGTGCAACAACGTTGGGAAGTGGGGCATTTTGAGAGGTATTTGGGTCATGAGGGATTTACCCTCATAAATGGATTAATGCTGCTATAAAAAGGGCATGTGGGAGTGGGTTTGCTTTCTCTTGCCCTTCCACTTTCTGCCCTGTGGGGAAGCAGTAAGAAGACCCTCACCATACACCAGTGCCTTGATTGTGATCTTGGACTTCCCAGCCTCCAGAAATGTGAGAAATAGATTTCTGTTCTCACACCTTGGGTTGGGCATCCAAATGTAGCTTACCTTGCCTAACTCAGTTGTCATCAGGAAAGTCATCCAAATAAGCGGCAACTAAACCATAAAAATGATCACTTCAAGGCATCTAGTGAACTCATTTTCAGAATTACCAAGACCACATCTAACATTTCTATTGCACTGAAAACTTACAAGGGGTTTCTAGGGAACCTAAATGGAAAAAGCAGGCTTTGAGGTTAGGCAGATTTGGGTATAAATCCCAGTTCTGCCACTTATTGGCTGGTGCCTTTAGCAAAGATATTTCACTTCTTGAAAGCCCAGCTTTCCCATCTGTAAAATGTAAAAGTAGTAGAAGAAATATCTACTTCGTAGGGTGGTTGTGAATACTGAATGAGACAGACAACATTTATGTGAAAGTCCATTATGGTGCCCGGTACAGGTAGACACTCTAAAAATGTTAGTGCCCTTCTCTTCCTGTGTTGATGATCTCATTTGAGTCTTATACCAAGAAACTTTCCCAAGACTGCAGGAAGGTAAGACTCAAGCCAGGCCTTTGTCTCCAAGTCCAGGAATCTTTCCCTGGAAGGAGTGACCTCCAGACCTTGGCTACCACAAAGTCATGCTATGACCTCCCTCTGTTGTTCTGGTGAGATTTAAATTGGGCTTCTGAAGGTGAAGGTGACCCCGTATGCAGATCCTGGTGAGCACCTGTAGAAAGGACCTACTAAGCAGATGAACTTCCAGGAATCAGCTGGAAGAGAGAGAGAGGAAAAAATAAAATCATATCTTCCTAATCATATCACTGAATTAGAATCAGACTTTTAAAGCTGGGTGCAACTTTAGAGGAATCTGCTCTTTTCATTTTCTAGAAGAGGATGTAGCAGCTTATATGGTCCCTCGGCCAGTCAGCATCAAGTTGGATGATCTCATGAGTCCCAGCCCAATATTCCTTCCATTCTAATTAGTGTCCTGAATACCCACAATGTCAGCTCAAGAATGGAAGAACCAGAATAGATCCAAAGATATGTAAAATAGTCTCAGAATAAGCCTTTGTCATTGAAGAGAAATGTGGCTTTAGTGGAATCAAGATGCTTCCTAACTCTGATTCTTACACCAAGACAAGGTGAAGGTGGATTTCAAAATGGTGCTATAACTACAATTTAGTAGAGGGGGAGGGGTGCATCCATGCTCTTTCATACCTGCTTTTTTTTTTTTTTTTTGATATGGAGTCTTACTCTGTTGCCCAGGCTGGAGTGTAGTGGTGTGATCTCGGCTCACTGCAGCCTCCGCCTCCCGGGTTCCAGAGATTCTCCTGCCTCAGCCTCTCAAGTAGCTGGGATTACAAGTGCCCACCACCACACGTGGTTAATTTTTGTATTTTTAGTAGAGATGGGGTTTCACCATGTTGGCCAGGCTGGTCTTGAACTCCTGACCTCAGGTGATCCACCCACCTCGGCCTCCCAAAGTGCTAGGATTACAGGCGTGAGCCACCATGCCTAGCCCATACCTGCTCTATAGAGAGGGTGAAGTTTGCTCATCTGGGCCTGCAGCACCCAGGAGCTCCTGAAAGAGCTCATGGCAGTTTCAGAGTAGACAGAGGATGTGAGAAGCAGTGACTCTTGTTTGGAAATCTTCTAAATTGGCTGACTCCCATTTACATGCTGTTTCTGGCAGCAGAGATCAGTCTGGGTCACCTCTATGCCGCTGAGTAAATATGCTCAAAATTATTACTATTTCAGACAAATGTTTAACTGTTCTCAGATTATCTATGACACCCCAGGCCAAAGTCACAGCAATCTAACCTGGGAGTGAGTTTACTTTACTTTGTGATTTATGGAATGAGAATTCTGGGTGCTCTGTGGGACTAATTTAATACGAAACATTCAGATGTCTGTCTTATAATGCCATTCATCTTTCCTTAGCCTGCCTGCACCAGGGAGCATGTGGTTCAGAGAGCAGCCTCTCCCTTCTCAGCCACAAATCATCACGCTTGTGAAAGGGGGTGACAAGTCTTCCCTTCTAAGCCAGGCTGCCTGCAACAGGGGGTCTGTCTGGTCTCTGATGGAAGAAAAGTGTTTTCCACTCTTTCAGGCTGTTGGAGTGTTTTGAAAGGTACAGTTGGCAAAGTAGGATTCCTAGTCAACATTGCTTTGGTTTGCCTTTTGGTAAAGGGAATTTAGTCAGTCTGTACTGTCTTATCAACAGGTGCAGATTTGTTTTATAAGAAGGCAATGTGATGTTCTATGGATTGACATAATGCATGTGAGAAGAAAGTTCTACAAAAAGCTAAACTCTGATTCAGTGTAGTACTTACATTTGAAAAGCAGATATTTCAATGCATGGCTAAAAAGGAACAAAAATAAAACTTTTTAAACCAACAAGTTACCCTAAATCTCACATTCATCCAACAAATATTCATGAACGCCTGCTATGTAGTAAGGGCTATTCAGGCACTGGGAACACAATTCTGAACACCCTACTTTCATGGAGTTTGCAGACCAGTGAGAGAAAGGGCATGTCCACAGTGGTAAGTCCTACAAGGGTGAGCAACAGGTACAGGGGGAGCACATGGAAGGAAGTTCCCCACACAGTCATATAAAATGACATGAGAAAGCTGCAGGAAGAAAATGTGCAAAATCATGGAAGTAAGAGAGAATATACAATCTTGGGGAATGGGGGAAAGTTTAGCATGGGTGGAGTGCAGAACTCTGTGAACAAAGGGCTGAGAACCCAGACTTCAGAGCCAGGGGACCTCCGGATTCCAAAGGCCTTTGGGCACAGGGGAGGGAGTTTGTCCTTCATTTTGATGGCAACAGAGGGCCACTTAAGCTCTTTAAGCGAGGAAGTGACATGATATGATTCTTATTCTAGAAAGATCATTCTGGCTACAACATTGACAAAGAATTCGATAGAAGCAAGGCTCTGGGGGTGGGGGTGTGTGCAGTGACTAGTTGGAAAATTAGTGTTATTATATCAGTGAGTGATGGCAGTGGTCTGAAGTCAGATAGGGTAAGTAAAGAACTTTGAAGTACTTACAAAATCCTATAAATGCATCCCATTTTACTCATATTAACAGTTGTATGTTTGTGCAAATGGAAATCAACCTCTGCCATCAAGTCATTTCCTGAGTGAGGCAGAGTCCTGTTGACCCTGGTGTGTGCTGTTGCTGCAGTGCCTGTATTGCTGGTGAAAACTCCCTGAGAAGCCTCTTGAAGACACAGCTTTGGTTAAATGTATAGATGTGGCCCTTATCAACCTTCCCATGGGAGCTGGGTGTTATCTAATGGATAACACTGCTCCATGGGTGTCCTAGAGAATAACGAGTATTTCCAACTCAAAACACAGCAGACCACTGTCACACCCAGTGAACACAACTCATATTTTAACATTAGGAAAGCTGTTGGCAAGTCTGGCCTTTGAGAGTGAGGTAGTAGGAAAGAAAGTCATAAAAATAAAAATTCACAATGGGATTTATCCTATCAAAATGACTACATTAAACGAGAGGCAAGGAAAGGTCTGACAAAAAGGGTTTGACACTGGAATTGATTTGAAAAAATTTCCTGAATGCCAATCAGAGTGTCTTGAGTTTTGCCAGTCTCTGCAACATCCACTTTTTTAGACAGACTTGATTATGTTCAGAAGTGTTACTTAAGATCTCAAATGGTATTCATCCTGATATTGTAATCAAAGTCACAGATTCTAACCTCAATTTTGTGTCAGCTGCTTAGAAAATAACATCAAGGTCACCCCACCAAAGTCAGTTTTAAGTGTATACCCAAGGGCAAGCCTCTCACTGACTGATTAGGAATAGTGACAGCCTAGCTGATTCTATTGCTAATTTCATTCCTCAGTAGTGAAGGGAGAAAAGAACCAAAACAATGGCAGAAATACATGTCTATACTAACAATGCCATGTCCACAGCTTCCTGAGGAAAGATCAGTCCACACTGTTCCTTACGTAGGGAAACTGTGCTTTGCATCATGTGTCCCTGACATCCTAATCTAAAGGAATGAGTAGAAGCCATCCATTCAACCTTCTGTTAGAAGACACAAAGAAAGTAGTTCAGATGGTACAGTGACCCTGAAGCCAAAATAAATATAAAGAGAAGGCAGGAAAAAATATAAACAGAAGCCATTAAGCAACAGAAGCCATGAGTAGGTAGGTGCCATATCTTAGTGTACAACAGAAGAACCCTTGGATAAGTAGAAAATTCACATGAGGACCAAGAAGCACAGAGAAACAGGGAAGTCAAGAGCAGGAATGGCAGACTACCGGGGTGGCCACTGGGACCCAGACAGGCATGCGTCTTGAACAGAGGCCACCACGAAGCCTGTTTGCTGGGCTTTCCTGTGCTTCCTCTCTTCCTTGTTAATCCTCCCAACAAACCTCCATCACCAGAGGTAAACTGAGTGAGTCTCTGTAACTTGTAACTTGAACAAGCCTAACTTAATACACAATGTCTAGTCCAACACTCACATTTGTTCTCTTTACTGGCTTCCCACTGCACTATCTATCTATCTATCTCCCTCTCTATCTATCTTTTTATATAGCACTGATATTATTCCAGCTTGATATATATATCAAGCACTGATATTATTTCTGTGACCTTTAAAATAGCAAGATTTTATCAGCACTGAAGGTAGTTTAATTAACATGGAGAGCTTCAGTACCTCAAACCCACTTGTTTCGCCTTCCAATGTCTGGGTCCTAGTTATAATCTCTGGGTGGTTAGTTCTGACTCAATAACATTTCCATTATTTCTAAGGGAATTATAGTGATAAAACATGAGTACACTTAGTGTATTAAGTACACTTAGACACACATATACATATATATACACATATATATACACACATATATATACACATATATACATACACACACACATACATATATATACATTGCAGTGGGAAGCCAGTAAGAACTAATGTGAATGTTGGACTAGACATTGTGTATTACATTAAGCTTGTTCAAGTTATATATATAAAGTGCACTTATATACATATATAATCTCCCAACTCCTTAGCACTACGTACAAGGCCCTCATAATCAGGCCCATGCATGCCCCTTCAAGCTCATCTTGTGCCTGTTAGTCCAACATTCTAGGCCTATCCAAGCAGTCATAACTATTGCATGCACCTTTGCATGCCCAGCAACTAGAACAGTCCTAGTGCCATTTTGTTGTTGTTGTTGTTTTGGTTTTTTTGTGTGAATTAGTTCTTTTAAGAAAAGTAGCCATGAAGTACTTGAAATACAGCTAGTCTGAATTGAGATGTGCTGTAAGTGTAAAATACACACAGGATATGGAGACCTTAGAACAGTAACAAAGAAATATGCCTCAATAATTTTACATTGATGATATGTTGAAATGCTAATACTTTGGATATATTGAGTTGAATAAAATATGGTATGAAAATGTATTTCACACATTTAACTTTTCTAAAAATGTGGCTACTAGAAAATTTCAAATTACTCATGTGGCTCCTGTGATCTTTCTGTTGGACAGTGGCTACTTTGGACCTTCCTTTGGTAACTTGAGCATGCCACGCTCTTTCCTGATTCTCACCTCTGCCTGGTACTCTGTTCCCTACGACAACCCTCATTCTGCTTCTTTCCATTTGCAATGGCTGATTCATTCTTGTCTTTTAGCTTAACTCACTTTCTTATATAAGGCTTTAAACATGCCATTCATTAAGTATGTCACCCCTACCTCCCCTCCAGTAATTCTCTAACTGAACTTGGTTTCCTTCATAAGACTTAACACAATGTGTAACTATTTATTGCACATAATTATTTTATTTGGGTATTTAACTTCTAAATGCCTCTCCTCCCCAGCACACAGCATGAGCCCCACGGGGACAGGGATCACATCTGTCACATTCACCTTTGCATGCCCAGCACCTAGAACAGTGAGTGCAGTGACTGCCTGAATATATACATATATGTATAAATATATATATTTTTTTCATGTATATATATATATATTCATGCATATACCATGTATATACAAGCTGGTCTCTCTCTCTCTGTCTCTCTCTCTCTCTCTATCTTCTGCATATATATACACACGCACAGTTTTAACATTGGGAAAGCTGTTAGCTGGGCTAGCTTAGAGGGTGGGGTAGTAGAAGATAGAGTAATAAAAATCAAAATCCACAATAGGATTTATCCTATCAAAATGACTACACTAAACAAGACGCAAGGAAAAATTTAAACTTTTATATTTGTATATAAAAATGTATAAATATATAAAAATGTGTGTGTGTGTGTATATATATATATATATAGAGAGAGAGAGAGAGAGAGAACAAACTGGTATATACATGAATTAAGTGTTAGAAAAACTAATTTTCTTTGTATTCTCTGTTTTCCAAGGAAAGTGTCTGTCTTCCAAGGAAAGTGTCTGTCTCTCAAGCTATATGGATTTCATTGGTCTGGCAAGAGAACTATCTTGAAAATTCATTTTTCTAAGAGAATTTGTTACCGAACTGAAATAACGTCCTGTGGATTTTCACACTCTTGGGTGAGCCTGCCAGGGATGCAGGTGCTCACACTTCCTTGCTAACTAGACTTAGGGCAAACAGAAAAGAGAGGTTCAAGTAGCTCCTTCACAGGAGAAAGAGCAATGATGGAAAATAGAAATCCTCTCCTTGTTCCAAAGCTCTCCTTCTTTGTACATATAAAAATGTATAAGAAAACTCCAGGAAGCTGGTTATTTTCCCCACCCTCAAAAGTACTCCGCTCCCTGATATATGTACCACAGCACTGATATTATTCCTGTGACCTTTAAAATAGCAAGATTTTATCAGCACTGAAGGCAGCTTAATGAACATGGGAAGCTTCAGCACCTCAAACTCACTTGTTTAGCCTTCCAATGTCTGGGTCCTAGTTAAAATCTCTGGGTGGTTATATCTGACTCAAGAACATTTCCATCATTTCTTAAGGGAACTGTGATGAGAAAACATGAGGCTACTTAGACTCAAACACTCACATACAAAGCAAATGTTTCATTGTCTTCATAGCCCCTGAATACAGGCTTTGTTCTTAAAACTGGTACTTACCACTTGGGCCATGCCCTGCTGATAATAAACAGCGCTGTCCCTGGCAGGCCTAAAACTCTTGGCAAAGTTTCTTACACTGTGGTCACGACGCGCTTCTTCCCAGGTGCCTGTTAAAATGCAGATTCCTTATACCTTAGGCATAGAGATTATAACCAGTGCTGGGACCAAGCCTGGAAATCTGTATTTTATCTAGCACACCAGGTGTTTCTTGTGCACACTCAAATTTGAGAATCATATTAAGGAAGTATCTCTTGCCAATACACAAATTGTTCCAGGAAACAGTTTTTTCTTTTTAAATGAAAGATGGGATTTAAAGACTCTTAGAGGAGAAAAGCCAGGAAGACAGGAAAAGGCCAAGAGGCAGGGAGGAAGAGGGAGGAGGGAAGAGGGAGAAAAAGTAATGGAAATGAGAACAGAGATATAATCAGATTTTAGATTTTTAGAGGCACTAACCTAGGAGCCCTGGGAAGTTCCCTCCTCTCCTCCACCTCTCTCCAGCATAGTCACTGAGTAAAGGACAGTGCCCTTCAGGAAATTTCCTTTAAAACACAGCTTCCAGTGGTGGCACCAGAGATGACCACCGAACTGCCTCAGTTGGTCTCACACAGCTGACATTCCTGAGCATGTGCACCTGAGCTAAAACCCTAATATCAGTTTCCTACATTGAAATTACTGCTCTAGGACTGACAAGCTAGGACCTGATAGGTCCAACAGCTTGACTGAATTTAATAATAAATACTTATTTATTATCAGTATTTAATAATAAATTGTATCTGCCTGCAAGCCCACAGAGGGATACCACAGACAATGAGCAATAGCACATCCAATTCAGAATCACCATTTTACTTGCCATAGATATAGAATTTCTCATCTCCTTTCTTCCTCTCTCCTTCAACCCAGTTGCACTATGGGCATATGTATTTCCTCTCTCATATATTTCTATTTATACATTTGGTACAGGGTGACAGCCTATTGATAGTAGTTTCATATTCCAGACTCGTAGAATTAGAAAATGCTATAGCTGCCAGCAGGCACCCACTGAATACCTACGGTTACACGGTCAGTCCATTTATTTTCATCAGCTTTCTCCTGAGTGGTCTTCATTGATCTTGCTTTGTAGTTGCTTATGGCCACACAGCCCCAAACCATGCCATTTATGCAGAATTCTAATTTACTGTGTCGAGAACAAAACTGTTACTCTTTCTTTCTACTTACCTAGCCTCGTAGAGGGGACGCGGGGTTGAGATATTTTCAAAGCCAGGAGGGAAGCAGAACCAGCGGTTCAACAGAAACAACTGAGAATCACCACTGAGTCTAAATTTCCCGTAACTGGGGACATTTGCATCTGATTTTGTGATGTACTAGAATAACGCAGATTTGTGTGTTTTGATCATTCGCTTCCAAATGATGCAAAAAAAAAAAAAAATGCTGCCATGGTGAATCACAAATCTCTCAATGGCACTCAGCACACCTGGGCTATTATTGAAGGTTAGCTCACAAATGCTTCAACAGCCACGAGCCACAATTTCTAAGTGAGTCTCTGACAAAAGAGAATATATTTATATTTATCCTTCTGCTGTCATTTGTTTGATTGTTGCTTTGTTTTCTTAATTAGAAAAACAATATTTCGTTATGATAAACAATCAAGGAAAAAAACCGAGATTTAGGGTTATTGCCCTTCAAAGCTACCTTTGCATTTTGAATCATTACTAATATATCCTGTTTTACAAAGCCGACATAAGCATCCAGATAAAATGCTTCTTATTTATAAATACTGTTAGTTATTCTCAGAAAGACTGCCAGACTTTCAGGCATATTGCTTTTAGTTTACTTGCTTAGAAACATGCAACTTTACCCTAACACTTAATCAGGTTACGAAAGCTAGAGAGGTGGGCAGAAAAATTCAGTTCTCCTGAGGAAAATCCCAAATGCTTCTACACTGTTGATTAACATCTGGATCACCTTAAGGGTGTTTGTGAACTAGCAGGAAATAAATTTTTGGAGTAGGCCATGGACTTAGGGATGGTTGCTTTAGTATTTAATAATAAATTGTTTTCAGTTGATAGAAAAATACTGAAATCTGACTTACATATATGAGGCTGATTCAAATTTGATAAACATGTTCCCAAAGGAAATTACTGCATTTATTAAAAGCCTAGATGGCTGAACAGATTTGCAATGGTCTTATCCTATATTCCTTGCTGAAGGTAGAGAAACTGTTCCCCAGTCCACCTTGCAGCCAACCAAAGAGGAAGGTCAAGAGTAAGGAAAGAGCAGGGCTGTTTTTAGTCTAAGCTAAAAGTGGCTATGAACTACCAAGATACCCAGGGCTAGCTGTCATCTACAAAGTAAGTGTCGCTGCCTTGCTGGTAAAATGTGATGTGTTGATGACTGTTACATTACATCTAAAATCCCATTTACTAGTAATAGAAAAGTTCAGTTAAGACTTTTGCCTTATGTCTCCTGATGCTTGATACAGCGTTGTGTGATATTACCAATTTTCGCTTCAGGCGTATTCACATGCAACAGTGACGACTTCACAAGAATTTGCACATTTGATCCAGGGTGAAATTATGCCATTTTCATAGCAAATCAACTTTTCCCTGGCAGGAAAGTGATAGGTACTTTTGCACCTAGAGAGATGTCTTTGTTTTCAAGGAATGAAAACAAAAAATTGTCTATAGAAGGATTGTGATTGAGTCATTCTAGGGAGAGGCCCAACTGGCAAGAGTCCTCTTGGCTCCCTTTCCAACGGAGAGCAAGTTTCTTAACCCTTCTTGTTTTGACTTTCTTGCTTAAAAAAAAAAAAAAAAGAAAAGGCAAAACAGAAGTCACATGCAATCTTTTTCTCCTATATGGCACACAGCTGCATTGGAATACCTTCACATCTCTAACATCACACAACACATAGAGAAAATGTCTGTAAAAGGGCAAATTGCTGTTGATGTAACATGTGAAATTTCACCTCAATGTGCTTTGCTTTTAGTGGTGTCAGAGGCAGCAGGAATTTATTCATGCAGCCCTACTGATTTGCAGACTGGGAGTAAATACTAGGCCTTTTGCAGCGATTACCAAGAGCCCCCTTCAGTAGAAATGATATACTGCCTTCCTGCATCACATTAAAGTGGAGGATTGAGAAGTGAGCCCAGCTGAGCCATTCTGTACACACCTAGCCAGAGTGCAATTTATATTCATACAGAGTTGTGAGTGGTTTTCAGAGGAACACTGGGAAGAAGAGCATTTCTCTGGAAATTTTTCACCAAAAGCAGAAACTAAACTCTGATTTGTAACTGCTATTTTTTTAATGGTTCTGTCTTCTTCTTGTAAATTCTTCCCTACCTGTAGGATTAATACCTAAGATTGCTAGGGATCTCCCTTGATTTCTTTTCAAAAAATAAACCTTCCATAATTTTTCTTTTAAATAGTGCATATATCCTTTCCCTAAGTTTTTGAATTGAGGACACAGTCTATGACTTTTGATCACTGGGCAGATATTGGGAATTGCCAAGCTTTACTCTCATGAACAGAATCTAACTGTACCCCATAAAAGGTCCTGGACTGTTACTACAGGTGAAACTGATGAGAAATTGAAGAAGAAAGCATTGATTTGTGTGGCATTTGGTGGGCACCAGCCATTTCATTTGTATTCAGTATATTAAGGATTTTAATACAGAGGTTTGGAAAATATCGTGGCTGAGCCAGAAAATGTCAGCTAGGGTCAAATTTAGTGTTTAGTGGTCAGAGTCTTTTTGTATTATCAAAACATTCCTTATATGGAATATATTTTCTATTCCATATATGGAATGTTTGATGGAATGTTCGATTATATATAAAAAGTATTTTACATAAGCTATTTGATCCTGTGAAATTATATTTCACTAATGACTAGTAGTTTCCTTCTTTTCTTGGAAGAAAATCCACCGAAGATAGTTATTTTGCTGGCATTATTTTGTCTAGTTTTGTTGCCTTTCAGGAACAAACTTGAGGCATCAAATGTCACTTTATGTAAAATGCGGAGGGTAATAACCTTCAGAAAAGATCACTGGGTGCAGTGGCTCATGCCTACAATCCCAGCACTTTGTGATGTCGAGGTGGGAGGATTGCTTGAGCTCAGGAGTTCAAGACCAGCCTGGGCAACAAGGCAAAACCCCATCTCTACAAAAAATATAAATATTAGCTGGGTGTAGTGGTGCATGACTGTAGTCCCATTTACTTGGGAGGCTGAGATGGGAGGATCACGTGAGCCCCGGGAGGTCAAGGCTGCAGTAAGCTGTGATTGTGCCACTACACTCCAGCCTGGGCGACAGAGCAAGAACCTGTCTCAGAAAAGAAAGAGGGGGGAACTGCATGAAAATAAAAGAGATAAATAATCATAATGTCATAACAAACATGAGTATGTGCACATAGCTATACCAGAAAAATTCAGCAGAAAATCCGATGGTTCTGATTGGAGTTAATTGTGGAGATGTGCCAGAGACAGCAGCTTCGTGGATGGTGACACCACAATGTCTGTGGCTTGAGGGCCCTGCTGCCTTCGGATTCTGGCATAATTTGCTCTGATCTCCATCAGTTGTTTTAACTCTGTTTAAAAAAAAAAAAGAAGTTGAGAGACAAGTCAATGTTATAGAAAATAATTAAAAGTCCAGGATGATGAAAAACTTGAAGACCCCTCACAAATCCTTGGCTCCCACCCTGGGCTCTCTCATTACAACTTTGACTTCTTATCACATGAGATATATTGTTAATAGTCTTTGGATTGCTAGAGAATGGAAGTTGCTAGAGAGGACTTCTTTCCAGGTTTATTACAAAGCCTGAATTGGAAGCTAACCTAGGGCTGGTCTAAAAATTGCACCCACTGAAAAGACAGAAAGCAGCAGTGAGAACAGTGTTCAGATTTTATGGCAAATGGCATAAAACACTCTTTTAATTTTGTCAGGGGTTTGTGTGAAAGAAGCCATTCTAATAGCTTCTGGTTTGTTTTGCAAAATCCAATTGATTTTTTAAAAAACCCGAAGTGATTCTTTGATGAATTTCACATACTAAATTTTTTTGATATTATAATGCATAAAATAAGTTATCATAGAGTGCTTTTGAAACTCCCAGACTGCTTTATTTTCTTCCTACATACTTAAGCCAGTAGGTCACAGAAACATCATGAGTGGAATGATTAAGTAAATGTCCCTTAATGGGTATAGGCATGTAGTTGCATTTCTATCTTTTATTTTTTAAAGCATTCTGAATATTTAGATTTCTAATAAATGATTATTACTTACTTAATGGCAACAGTAAAATAAGTTTCTAAAGAACGACTAAATCAGACTTTCTGCGATCAGAGATTTTCTGTATCCTGGAACATATATAGCTCATTGGAAAGAACTGAGACAATAGGAGGAAACCACTAATCCTTTCACCATGAAGGTAACATGGGGAACCTATTGTCATAGGAAAGAAATAAACTTTCATACGATGGTAATCTATGTATTTATAGAATTGAAGATGCAAAAATGAACATTTGTCTCCATAGCTTTATCAAAGATACACAGAGCTAACATGGAGGAAAATGGTAGAAAGAGCAATATTTGCATTTCCAATATTTTTTCTCTTCCAGTCACAGTTTTTATTGTTGACAAGCTTGTTTCTGGGAAGGCAGCCGACATCTCTCTTTGTCGTTGGATACCCTTTTGGCCAGCTTGCCTGAAGCATATTTAGCTTTATTTATCACACAGGCTCAACGGACACAATACTGCAAGGAAGGTGTGGTACAGGCAACAGAAACCCATCCCAGGAATATGGAAGACTAAGCCTAGATAATGAAGGGACTGGGAAGGTACCTCCTACTGCACACATGTTTGCTCACTATTCGATTGTACTGTAATTATTTCACGTGTGTTCATATTTTTAATTAGATTGAAAACTCTCAGAAAAGGAGCCTAGCTTATGTTTATTTTATAATCTACAAACTTTGGGGATACAGAAAGCTATTGACTAATACTTACTGATAATAAGAACCTCATCATTCGTGTGTTCTTCTAAGTACCCATGTAGTGAGGGTCACCAAGAGCCAGGGTGAAGGGCAGTGATGGGTGATGGGAACAGCAGAAAACAAAGAATAAAAGGACTGGCACCTCATCCATAATGTAGGATGGTACAGGAGGAATATTTGTGGCTTCCCTCAGAACAGTGCTAGGCATCCTAATAAATCCCGTCTCCCTACTTTTTGGTCTCCATTTCTATCCTTTTGTCCCTTCTGGGCTAAATGTAAAGATAGAACTGCAACTGTTTTAGAAGTTTTTGGTTTGCCTACATTACATACAACATAGTAATAATAATTTTATGGTGACTTCTTAAAAGAAAATATCTACTATTACCAACATAGGGATGCCAGGCAATTCACTACCTAATCTTTTAGTTTCCTTTAGAGTGATAACAGTGTTCTTCGGAATCTCCTGAAAATTATATCTTTGCTAATATATACCTACCTACAAATACTGGCTTTAACTTCATCAGGATATATAGGATAAAGAACTAGAGTTCATTCAATAACAAATATATGTCCTTTTCAATTTCTGTCATTTATCAAAGAAAATGACCAACAAATAGACAAGATAATAACTCTAGAAAATATTTACTTATTACTAAAGAAAAGAAACTGCAAACCACATAATTACTATTAATAAAACATTAAGTTTTAAGTAATTTGAAAAATAGGAAATTAGTGGAGCTTCACTTTCCTCAGGGTTCATACTAGGGGAATACCTTCAAATGAGGCTCTCAGTATTTCTGCAAATAAGCCCCCTGGATAAGGTTCAAGATTAACTGAAATGCGATTGAATTCTCCAGAGCAAACAGTGTTAACACGAGGTTCCAGCACATAAATATATAACTTTAACTTCCATAACATGGAGTAGAAATGCTTGGGAGGGGATAATTATTAAAAATCATTGTGATGGGATATAAGCTCTTCCAAGAGAAGATTGAATGCTTTAATTCTTCAAAGACTTGATGGAAAAGAAACTATCATGCATACCTTTCGGGGTTTTGAAACCATGTCCCATAGACACACAGATGACCATATCTCGCTCTATGTCGTCCCAGGACTGAATTGGCTCTCCATTGGGGGTGTACAGTGCTCTAGCTGGGTGGGTCATTTTGAGACGAGAGGAGCAGTCTTGCAGCAGCTGAGACACAGAGGGACAGCCACATTTGAATACGGAATGGCACAATATGATCATGTATCAAAGAACCAACTCTTCTGAGAAAACTATTATCCCAGTTTGATTATTTGCCCACTGATAGTTGTTAGACATTCGTATAGAAGGGATGGGAAGAAGGGCATACAAATGTTCCCTAAAGTGCTTAAACAGTGAGGAGCTTCAGGACTCTCCAGTGAAGCTTACCTTGTAGTTCCGTATTTTTTCATGGAATAAGGCTTCTCGCTATTTAAGAAATTCCTAAATATGATAAAAACTGGATTGAAAATCTAGACTTCTCAAAATAGCTAAAAACAATTTTTTTTAGTGACCAAGGAACTTGAATGACAAAAGGTGAGGAGACCCAGGCTCTGGCCTCTTTGTTACTTCAGACAGGTAACTTTGCTTCAAAAGAGTCTCCTCAATGATAAAATGAAAATTTTGGTCTAAGACTTCACTGGCTCTATGATTCTATGGTTAAAAAGTCTTTTATTTTCAACTGATACATTTTAAAGCTTCCTAGAGAGGCCTTATTAAACTTCTCTCAATTTATCTTGAATACTTACTCATAAAAACACATGTAGAGATACAGTGTCAATGGTACTAGAAAGATTAGTCAACATGCTGCCAGACCCTTGAAGGCAATTCCATTAAAATGTGAATAAAACTTTAAGACAAAATAACAAAAGCAAGCAGGAAGAAAGTGAGAGGTTTCTACATACCTGCCTGTATGGCTTTCACCTATTAGAGGGCCAAAAGCCTGTTCCCCCAAAATGCAGGTGCCAAGTCCACATCAGCCCTCCAAATCACCATCAATACCTCTGTTTATAGATCTGTTTAGATGCTACAACTCACAACAAGGCAGAATGGCAGGGGTCAGGGCTGGGCATGTGATGACACCTTGCATCTGGCAAATGCATCAGGAATATGAGCCAAGACAAGAAGAGTGATGGGGCGATGCAGTTCAAAAAGCGCAGCTTTTCACCCAGTATTTTGAGTAAGGGATGAGTGGATTGAATTTAATAATAATTCAAATTATCCAAAAATATATTCCCCTCTATAGAATAGGATAGTCAGAGAGGACCAACAGGAGAGTAGTCTTTTTTCAATGATAATTAAATTATTTTATTTTTATATATTTTTAAATCATACTTTAAGTTCTAGGGTACATGTGCACAATGTGCAGGTTTGTTACATATGTATACATGTGCCATGTTGGTTAAATGCAGCCCTACTCCTGCCAAATACCATCCAGTCAGAAGCAATTTGATTAAATACTCTGCATACAAACCAATCCTTCAACCTACCATTGAGGGAGGATTCTGACAGCTCCCAAGTAGATGTCTAGGGTGACCAAAGAGAACTAATCTATTCTGTCTGTTATCAAAAGATCTCTCCTTGTACAAGGAAATATAAATAGAAAAATCAACAATAGCAACAATGTAAAGCTAATGAAAATATTCTACAACATAAAAAAAGGGTACATTGTACTCAAGGCGAAGATTTCGAAAAAGATTTACAGCAGGAGTACATTTTCAAAAGTATCTGTGTTGTGTTACCCCCAAATTCAAAAAATATGACTTCCATAAATATACTCACAGATACACACAGAAACGAGACAACCACAGCTTAAAGGAAAGGAGTATTGCTCAGATACAGGAGAGATGCTGAGGCTGCTGATAACAGTAATACTGATTAAAACATATTGACACATCTCTAGGGACTGGGTATTTTTCTAAAAGTTCTCAAGAACAATCTAATTTTGTTCTGTGGAAATAATTAGTATCCACCTTTTGTTGATGAGAAAAATGGAGAACAAAGAGGTTAAATATAATAACCAAAGTTGTATAGCTGCTAGTGAGAGAAGAAATAGGGTTTCAAGTGAGGATGAAGAGAGAGCTGAATGACAAGAGGAGAGAAGGTAAGAAAGAAAAAAGACTCAATATTACAGAAATTCAAATCAGTATTAGGGCAGACTAGGTGGAGAAGATCTCACAGGATACAGAAAAAGGAAAAGAGACCAAGTGTATGAGAGAGAAAAGTCAAACATCTATAATGTCAAGACATCAGATATTAAACCTATACATTATTGGTGTTACTGGAGAGGAATCTAGAATACATTAACCTTAAGCAATTATCAAAAAATAGAAGAAAACTTTCCTGCTCCAAATAAAGATCCATGTCTTCAGATAAAGTAAGCTGACCTAGGATAAGGCAAAGTTTATGAACAATATGACTAAGATTTAAATATTACAAAGCAAAAAGTGTGGATTTCAAGCATGGGAGAAAAATTCAGTTACATTTACACTTTGTTTTCTGTAACACTGAATACCAAAGAAAATGAAGCAAAATCTATGAAGTTATGAAGTTTTTAGGGGAAAAGATTTTAATATAAGAATTCTATATCCAGCCAAGTTACAATTTATGGTTAAAAGAAGCAAATGATGTCCTCCAGTATACAAAACCTCAGAAGACGTATCACACACAAATATTTCAGATTATTAAGAAATGAATCAAATTTCTTGACTATGGGAAAGTCATAATATAAAATGACTAATGTTAAGCACTAAGACTATCAGAACATCATACACTTGCTACAAAAGTAATCAGAAAATAGATGAATTAAAACTTTAACAATAAGTCTTCATAGAGAAAAAAAAATGTGAAACGACCAAAAAAGGAGGTGGGCAAGAAAAAGAAAACCAAAGCATTCTTTCTCATCTTTTATTTATTTATTTTTTTTTTGAGACAGGGTCTCACTCTGTCACCTAGGCTGGAGTGCAGTGGCATGATCAGGGTTTGTAATGAAGCCTCGACTTCCCTAGGCTCAGGTGATCCTTCCATCTCAGTCTCCCAAGTATCTGGGACTACAGGCGTGCACCACCATGTCCAGCTAATTTTCGTTTTTGTAGATACAGGGTTTCACCATGTTGCCCAGGCTGGTCTCAAACACCTGGGTTCAATCAATCCCCCCACCTCAGCCTCCCAAAGTGTTGAGATTACAGACATGGGCCAATATACTCGGCCTTCTTTCTTATCATTCATGAAGATAAAAGATGTTTTCCTCTCTTTTTGTTGTTATGAATTTTTTTATGATTATAAGCAACGCAATAAAACATAAAATCAAAATAAGAGAAACAGTTCCTTTAAAGGAGTAAGCAAAATCACCATCATGTGAATTTAATACGACTTCATTCTTAGAAAACTTAGGTGAATCAAATAAGAAATTAACAAAAATAAAAGCAAAGTGTCCAAATACAAAATAAATGTTAAAATATTAGTAGTTTATCTGTTCACTGAAAATAGGCATTTTGAAAATACACTGGGGGAAAATCTATCCCCAAAACAAAGATCAACTAGAAATAACAATTATTTAAAAATCTAAGACCCTTGTAAACAAAAAAACTATAAAATTTTGCTGATGGACAAGAAAAAAGTATACATAAGTCTTTTTTACATATATTAAAATAAGCATATTTTAGTATATGTAAAAAATATAAAAATAAAAGAATACCACAGCCTAGTTGTAGAAATTGAATAATGTAAAAGGTGTAAATTCTTAGGAAATTAATTAATAGTCTAATACAACTTCAGTCAAAATCCTATAGGATGATTTTATGATGTCGAACTGTAATTCCAAAATTCATCTTTAAAAATCAACAGGCAAGAATATTCAAGTAAAATCTGACCACAAAGTGCAACAATGAGCAACTTCTTTAAGACATTAAAATATAAATCTATATAATTTAAAAAGTAATACATACTTTACATAACTTAAAAGCAGAAGCTAGTATATGTAAGATTTTAGCATAACATTGGTATTCCAACTCAGAGGGGAGGGAAAATAATATTAGTCAGTGAATAGAGCTGAGATAATTTTAAGCAAACAAATAAAGCAGAGAAAATAGCTTCACTCAAATTTTACACCAGAAAAAGGAAAAAAAAGGAAAAGTAAGAGAAAAACACAACTGCAAAAAAATTAGATGAAAAAGCAGGTGAATCTTTATATGACCTCAGAATGATAAAGGACTATCTGAACATTAAGAGCAATGAATAAACTTATAAAATGTATTACTTTCTATACATTAAAAAACTCCATAGACACAATAGTAAATTGGAAATTTCTTATGACAAATCTAATAAAGTTACATGTAATACCCTTACTACTTAATAAAAAGCTTTTATCAATATGAAAAATATATATAATAGAAAAATAGCAAAAGACTTAGGGAACGGAGAGATAACCAATAAGTGATAACACAAAACAAATCAAATTCACCTCAACAAGTAATTAAAAATATATAAATTGAAATATGGGTATAACATTTTTCTTCTGTCGAACCTGTAAATATGTTTTTAAATTTTGTTGCAGTGCTGTTGATATCTTCACATATACAACAGGTGGATGGATGAGAATTCTCAATATCTACCTATGGGAGTATAAATTCTTGAAACATTCCTAGAAAACAATTTGGTGACAGGTATCAAAATTCTCAGGCATGTTTATTAACATGACCTAGCAATCCCTCTAGGAATTTACTTAAGGAAAATAATCAGAAAATAAATATAGACTGATGTATCAATATGTTCATTGCAGCACTCTTCATAATAGCAAAAAATTAAGAACAACCAAACTGGCAAATAATAGAAAACTGGATGAATAAACAATACATCAATTTGATAGAAGGTTATGATGCCGTTGAAAATAATGTTTTTTTTAAGAATGTTAAATTATATGGGGAAAAAGTCGCAATAAGTGAACAGACCAACTTGTAAAATTGTATATACGTGTGATCTACTATGATCAGAAAGGAAAAAAAAATTATCATTGTTTAGAAATATATACACTAAAATTGTAATAACTAGTTATTTGTGGATGATGTAATTTTCATTTCCTTCTTGGTGCTTTCATCCTTTTTTCTAATTTTAATACAATGACTACATGCTGTTTCCTAAATAGAAAACAGAATAAATGTTATTAAGATAATAAAAAAATTCATAGAGATCATTTTCAAAAAGAGATTGCAGTAGATTCATATGGTTTTATTTTATTATTTTTCTAAATTCTCTATAATAATAGTCACTACTTTGGTCTGCTCAGGCTGCCACAGACTGGGTGGCTTAAACAATGAGAATTTATTTCTTGCAGTTCTGGAGTCTGGGAAGTTGAAGATCAAGGTGCCAGCAGATTCAGTTCCTGGTGAGGACTCATTTTCTAACTTGTAGACAGCCATCTCCTTGTTGTGTCCTAATATGGCAGAGAGAAAGAGGTCTCCCTCTCTCTTCCTCTACTTATAAGGCCACTAATTCTATTGGATTAATGTTCCACCCTTAAGACCTCATTTAACCTTAATTACCAACTAAAAGCCTTATCTTCAAATATAGTCACACTGGGGTTTGTGTCTTCAACATAAATTTTGGGGCACAATTCAATCCATAGCAGTCACTATTTTTTTTTTCTACTCCAAGGAAACCAAAGGGTATGGCAGTTGAGTTTCTATCTGGAGTGGGAAAAATGAGGAGCTATATAGAGATAGGCATCTGAGAGAAATTTATGTAGTTTGAAAAGATCCCACAAAGACATATTTCTTATATTTTTCTTTACCACTAAAATGTCACTATTCTATAGAGATCACGTTTTCTACTTACAAACAGAAAAAAATATATAACTAATTTAACTAAAACATACTTTAAAGGCAAAATATAAATTCAATCTATGGTTATTTTACTTGGTTTCTCCTAAGACCTATTTGTATGTAAAGTCAATAAATTTAGCAAAAATAAATTAAATATGAAAATAAAGCATTTTCTCTGTTGTAACTGATGAAATGCTGTCCCTTGAAGGAGATAATGACACATCATGCATGGAAGAAATAGACTAAGCTCTGGCTGAAGAACGACTTGTATTCATGTTCAATATTTTATCTTCATTCTCTCTGATAATATATTTTCAATGACTTTTTTCCTTTATTTTGGTTAACATTAAAAAGAGATGTAAGGCATGACAACAACTCCTTTAAGGGAAAGATAAGATATCTTTCAACTTCTACTTGCGATGCTGTGATGCTTTAGGCACTAAAGCAGGTTAGTAATGCTTTTTTAGTTTTAAATTGGCTTCTTTTAACAGATCAACGTAATGTGTGCTGTAAGATGTATGTAGCCTAACGTTAACTTTGAGGTCTAAAGTGTTCAAGCCAGATTCCTTAGCAGACCAAATATGTTGGCATTGAAGTGTTCTGAAATATACCTTGATGTCTAGAAGTAAGGTATTTGTTAGTCTTCTAGGATCTACTTTTTAAACTTTCCATACCCTGTGGTTGCCAATTCTGCACGTACTAGTCCACTAGAAATAAGTATGTTAAACAGAAGCAACTTAACGTAACTCTCCACAGGGCTTATTTCTCAAAGAAAAGTATTGTTTGGCCAGGTGTGGTGGCTCATACCTGCAATCCCAACACTTTGGGAGGCCAAGGCGGGGGGATCACTTGAGGTCAGGAGTCTGAGACCAACCTGACCAACATGGTGAAACCTCATGTCTACTATAAAGACAAAATTAGCCAGGCATTGTGGTGCAAGCCTGTAGTCCCAGCTACTTGGGAGGCAGGAGAATCACTTGAACCCAGAAGGTGGAGGTTGCAGTGAGCTGAGATCATGCCATTGCACTCCAGCCTGGGCAACAAGAGCAAAGCTCCGTCAAAAAAAAAAGAAAGAAAGAGAGAGAGAGAGAGAGAGAGAGACAGGCAGAAAGAAAGAAAGAAAGAAAGAAAGAAAGAAAGAAAGAAAGAAAGAAAGAAAGAAAGAAAGAAAGAAAGAAAGGAAGGGAGAGAAAGAAAGAGAAACAAGATTGTTTAGAGGAGCAAAATTACAGACCTACCTATGCATCTTGTAAAGCTGTTCAAAAAGTAACTCAGTGAGGCTTGTGCCTGGAAATGTAGTGCCCAAGTCACATTCTGCTCTAAAAGAATGTAGCAAATACAGATGAGTTAAAAAGAAAAAAATAGACGTTTTCAGTACAATTAGGTTCTAAGATATCTAGTCATATTATGACCTTTAAAGACATTCTTAGGCTGGGCACGGCGGCTCACGCCTGTAATCCCAGCACTTTGGGAGGCCGAGGCGGGTGGATCACCTGAGGTCGGGAGTTCGAGACCAGCCTGACCAACATGGAGAAACCCCATCTCTACTAAAAATACAAAATTAGCCAGGTGTGGTGGCACATGCCTGTAATCCCAGCTACTCGGAAGGCTGAGGCAGGAGAATCGCTTGAACCCAGGAGGCGGAGGTTTCAGTGAGCTAAGATAGCGCCATTGCACTCCAGCCTGGGCAACAAAAGCGAAACTCCGTGTCAAAAAGAAACAAACAAAAAACAAAACAAAACAAAAGAGACATTCTTAATTCTGTTTTTCAAATGTATCTAAATTTACTCCAGTATCCTCTTTAAAGTGTATACTATAAATTAAATGTTTTTGCAATAACAAAGTTCATGATGAAGAAACACTGTTCTATAATAATTGCTCACCCACAGTCTATTTTCTGAGTTTTGTTTTCATAGACCAGGTCTCCTGAGGTGGGGCACATGGGCATCATGGAACTATTGCACACTCCCTGTGAGCGTGAGGTACTTGCCTATCCAAATAAGAAGGACCTCTTTTTCATTCCTTGAGCTTCTGCTCATGCATTCAGAACCATTCCTAGGCCAAGGAAGAACACTCTGATTTTGAGACTCTGTAGAATTAGAGAGCTGCTGCAGGAATGGGAGAAGACAAACGCTTCAGGACCATAGAAGGAGGGGCATAGGCAATCATAAATCAGAGAAAGATGCTGGTCCTGCAGAAAGAGCCACTAACCCTGGAGAGAGAGCCGCCTTGGTGCATTGATGACTGATGAGCCGACAACAGTTGGAGATGAGAGTAAGTCTAGCAATGTTCAAAGAGTGGGTGGGAAGAACATGGCTAAATCATCCAGAATAGCCACAGCAGTGAAAGCAGTTGAGAGAAAGTCCACATTGGATGGGATTCAAATACCATCTGGGGGTTTCATTATAGAAGGTATAGAGAAGCACTTTGAAATGTGCTCTGTTTCTCATTCTTCCAGCAAAAGTCTCAAACACTGAAAATCTGAGCTTCTTTGGAGTCAGCGTCATTAGCCAGACGCCCCCAGTGAAATCCAAACCCTACCCTTCCTGCTGCTTGTTCATTTCTCACACACAGTCCATCCTCCAGAGGTATTTTATACAGCCTGACAGTGTGAAAGGATACATTCCTAACTGATGACAAAGAATCGCATGCAAGCCCCTAAAGACAAAAATACACAGCATGGAAAAGGAAAAGGAAGAGATTCGAAGTTTCTAGACATTCTCTAAGTGTCCTTTTACACATCTAGGCCACATTAATCTTCCCAAAACATTGTTTTCACCATGCCATTTCTTTATTTACAGGCAAGTAGTGGTTCAAGCACTTGAGTTTAGGATAGTGTTATGGACTAAACTGTGTCCACTCCAAATTCATGGTTAAGCCCTAACCCCTACTGTGACTATATTCGAAGATAGAGCCTTTAAGGAGGTAATTAAGGTTAAATAAAGCCATAAGGGTGGAGCCCTATTCCAGTGGGACTGGTTTCTTTATATACAAGAAAAAGAAGAGACGCCAGGGTTCTTTCTCTCTCCACATGCACACAAAGGAAAGGATATGTGTGAACACAGCAAGGAGGTGGCTGTCTGTAAGCCAAAAAGGGAGGCCTCACCAGAAACAAACCCGGCTGGCACCTTGATCTTGGACATCCAGCCTCCAGAACTGTGAGAAAATCAACTTCTGTTGTTTCTGCTGTTTAATACTCAGTCTAGTATTTTGTTATGGCTGACTGAGAAAACTAATACATATGTATATGGGGTCTATCATACGCTTTTAAACAATCTTTCTGGTCACATCTATCTCTTCCAATTTCTCTGTCCATGGGGCACCTATTTAATACGCTTTATGAATTCCAACACCTATATTTACATGGGTGTCCCTAATCCTTGCTAATGCTTTTTCTGCTTAAGGTGTTGAATCTTCTCCATTTCTCAAGTTCCATCAGAGTTCCTGATTGATTCCTCTGTAGAGCCTTGTCTGCCACCCTAGGTGGGTACTGTGCTCCACTTTTCTCAGCTGAGATTCCTGCCTTCACTGCTAATTTTACATTTATCACATTCTATTAGTACTTCTCTCAGAGGAATATCAGCTTCCCTATCATACAACTTTTCCTTATTAAAAAAATCTGGACTTACCGTAAAAAATATAGAACACATAGGAAAACATGCAAGAAAGAAAAATAAATGTCTCCCATAATATGGCCACCTAATAAAATCATTCTAGTCTTTTTTCTATATCTGTACATATATGTGTGCAGAACTTAACTCCACATGCTTTACATAATGCTTCTTTCACTAAGTATATCTTAAACATCTTTATTATTATTTCAAAAAGGTAATTTTGAATTACTGTATTTCATCCTATGTGCTATATAATTCATTTAATCAACTCCCTATTGATGAGGTTTTAAATTATTCATAATCTAGCTCTGTTAGAAATAGGCTTGTAATAAATATTCTTAATAAATAGTTGTTGCCTAGGTTCATTAAAATATCCTTGGGATCAAGTTCTGCTTTGATATGTACTTTCTTATGATATGTACAGCCAAATTGTCTTCCAAAGAGTTGTACTTCCAGAGTGCCCATTTCTCTACATTCCCAAGTAAACCTTGGGTACAGTTTTTTAAAACTCTGTCAATTTGACATATTAATTTAAAGATACCACAGACTCTACTGCTACTTACGACTATTGATGTTAAGCTGTCAATTATATAGCACTATTAAGTTTACAAAAATATTTCCACAGACATAAATTAGAAAAATAATTTACAGCATCTAGAATAGGGCTCTTCATATATAAAGCTCATAAAAATTATATGATCATGGAATAAGAGTTATGAAATGCCTTTTCTATGCTACACCAGAGTCACATAAATCAAAAAGTCATCCCCCAGTTAGATATAGATATAAGTATTCTTCATCAAAGTTATTGTAAGTTTTTTCTACCCTGAATCTGATAGGCTATCTTCCCCCATTGTCTCAGCTCTACCCTTTACCCATTTATTACTCATTGCCTATTCTCTCAGAAATTTATCAGTTCTAGGTACAATACTTAAGTGCATTTTAACACTTAGCATCTACAACATGAACTCTTGATTTTTGAAAGAACAAGCAAGGAAAAGACATTTCAGCTTTGTTATAGTGCTTTTTCTAGGTAGCTCTCTTCTGAAAAAGCTTTCACTATCTTTTTTAAAAATCACTTTCCTTTTTTCCCTACATGTATGAAGATCCTTTACTTGTATTCCTAATTTGGGGTATACATTTTTCATATTTTAATCTCTTATTTCTGAAGTACAACAAATTGGTTGTCAACTTCTGATATGAAATTGCTGTCACCATTCTTAAGCAAACTCCCTGTCAAAGAAGAGTGGTCTCCCTTACACTTTGTAACTGGATTAATATCCAGGGGCAGAACCATCTCAGGTGGCCCTGCTACTCTGTGTGCCCTCACCAGCCTCCATGAACTTCTCCAAGCCAGTCTATTATAGTATCTTGCCTTTCCACACCCCCCCCCACCACCAACATCTCTATATGACTTTCACTTGTCCCAGAAAAATTCATGAAAACATTTCACAAAATAAAAAAGACAAACTACTATTTAAGACATCATTGCAACAGATAAGACTTTTAAAGAGACTACCCAAATTCATTTATTATGTGCCTAAAGTCTTCATTTAAATATTAAGAAAAAATGTCAGAATTTTATCCCTGAAATTACAAACCAAAAATGAACTGTTAATCCTCTTTCCTTAGTCAATACTTTAACTTTGGGAAGTGAGAATTCTGAGAGCTCTAGGACTCTGGGTAATAAGAATATGATAGGCTTTCTCTAATGAGTACCACTGTTTCTCTTAGACAGAACATATCTAGTAAATGATTCGTGGTGGGTAAAAAAAGTTACTCTTGTGAACTGGATTTAAAATGGATAAGGACACATGCCACTGCACTCCAGCCTGGGTGACAGAGTGAGACTCTGTCTCAAATAAATAAATAATATAATAATAATAAGATAAAATGGATGAGGAAAATTATTTTAAAGTTTAGATTTTACTCTTTGGTAGGAGTGGGTTGAACTGGCACTGTTCTCTGCTGGACAAGTGTCCTATTCAGATTCACATCTATGTCAGACAGCATTGAACTTCACATTTTCACACATTCACACATTCAAGTTCATTCAATCATGAGATCAATCCTATGAGGAAAGTACTGTTACTATTTTATGGACAAGAAAATGAGGTTCATAGAAGTAATTTGCTTGACCAAACAATCTAGAAATATCGGAGCTGGGATTCAAACTCAGGCCTACGAAACACTCCTTTCACACTAGATTTACCTCTGAAATAGTTTTGCCCCAGGCATAAGTGCCATCTTCAGGTCTGCCTCCATTTAGATAAATCCACACTCGTTTTGTGTTGGGCTGCTTATACAGGTTGCTCGGCTTGACTGCTATACGTTTGGTTGCAATTGGAAAATTTATTTTGGATTCCATTTCTTGGATTTCAGAAAGGTGTGCCTGTCAAGAAAAGTCCAGAGAATGTTGTGTTTACAGAACTGTCTGGATAGTGTTTGTGAAGAATGTGATAAAATCCAGATATATCTTGTAATTAATAAATTATATGGAAAAAATTTTAGGAAGTAACTATTAAGTACATTAGCCTCTCTTGTCACTGACTCTGGTAAATTCCCCTTGCTTCAATGAAACGCTAAAGGCAATAACAATCATTAGAATAATAATAATAATAAGGCACTCATTTTGGCAAAGCACTTAACTTTCATTTATAATGTGAAGAAATGCAGAGAGAAGTATTTTTGGACTTTTGCATGATGTTTCTCCTACTGAGAGATTTCTCTGCATCTAACAAATGAGTTTTTTATTAGAATCACATCATTTCCTCTAACCAAGAAATGCAGACAAGAGTATACATGAGTGTTGTTTCAGTCCTTACTTGCTGTCTTTTAAAATACAGCATCCACCCTTATACTTTGCCAGATCCCTGCCAGGCAGCTTTTTATTCTACTTCAAGCATGTCCTAGTTCAATGCTTTGCATTCATTCCCTGGTCAGTGATTTATCCTTCTTAGCTTGGCACGAAGTCATATTTCTAGGGATGTCAATTCCTTTTGTTCTAGTAACCTTGACTTGGGCACGTGCCTAAGATTTAGATCGAACACATTTCACGAATTTGAGAAATCTTACTAAATAGGAACATATCATTTTGATGAAAAACTTCACAAAGCAAAAAAGTTATCCCTGGTCTCTCTCCCCGGTCCTCTCTCAACAGCTGACCTTTATCTTTTCGACTTTTTTATGTCTGGCAATCCTGACTGATTAACCAATTGGACTGAAACCACTTCTTTAATTCTTCACTTCTGAATGTCTCCATTGCAATTAGTATTTTACTCCTTGCTCTTTTTACATATTGAGACATGCCCTTAGGAGTAATGAGCAATGAAGCCAGAAGGCTCAACATGACTACAATTATTACAATTACCTTTGTACATATCCACTGGGCCTTTTTCTCTTCTTTGCTAAGGTCATAATTTCCAGTCTCCATTCAAACAAAACAGACCCTCATATAGCTGGCTGTCTTTTAGAGAGCTACTCTCCAAATGCCAACTCAATGCTTGGCATATGCTTATATGGTCATAACTGATCAGATGCTGAGAATATATTAACAGTATCATTTTAAAATTCAATATTGTACTTTTAAATACTCATAAAAAGGGCAGAGTCTTTAATGTCCAGAATCCCAAAGAACATACCTCTGTATGTCTTATAAGTTCCATGAGTTTAATTTCCTGTTGAGTCTGTTCGGTCCAGCCTCCTTCAACCACCACGGGCTGCACAGGGCTCTTGGTAGGAACCATGGTGGCTGGCTGACATGCCGCTACTCGCCGCCCTGAGGAAACAAGTCTCTAGAAATTTTGTTTCTGATGATAGGCTTTCAGATTTCAAATAAACTGATTTGGCTCTCTATGTATAAATTGTTCCACACAGGAGCATAAGCTAAAATACTAAATATATCATAAAAGCAAAGATGCCTAAGGTAATAATATCTAACAATACCTCTTTCATATGGGAGCTTCAGGCTTTAAATAGCCAGGATTCATATACATACTCTACAGGTAGAAGAGGAAGATAACATGCTGATTTCCACACTGGCCCCAGCCTTGCATCCATGATATGGTTCAGCAGTAATTTAGTCAAATAGAATTCATGACCATATATAGCCCCTATCATCCTTTTAGTCTTGGAACATATGTTTTGTTCTCTTTACTAATAATAAGCCTTTCCCCTACAATTAGCTTAGCAGCCTGAGGATTAAGTATTTCTAAAATAATATTAACCCAAGAGACAGGAATTTTTTTTTTCTATCTAATAATACCCTGCGAGCACGATTAGCTTCTGACACCTCTGCTGTGCCCTTTATGCTGTTAGGAAGCTGTAGTAAGAGAAAATATTTATTGGAATACTGTATTCTAAAGAATCACAGGCACAATTTAATAAGTGTGGTGATTCCAATTTATGTGTTCTTTCCACTAGACCACTTAAAATAGTTATAAAAGAGGTTTAAAAAGTCACACTTATGAAATTGTTTTCTTTTTCTGTGTTGAAGATATACTCAGCCCGCATTTCATATTGATCTCTAAGCTTATTAAGTAAAAATAATGCTTTCTCTTGTATCTTCTTTCCAAAAACCTATATTGAGCAACAGCTATGGGTGAGGTGTTGTGTTGGATAATGCAGGCACAAACATGTTGGAGAATGAGTTCCTGCCTCAAGTTTGGTCGGGAAGGCAGACATCAAGGAAATGATTATACCAATAGTGGATTGCAGTTGGGCTGCACCGGGAAAGCACAAGATCTATAACAGCTCCTAACAGGAGTTGCTAACCTAGTCTGAGGCACAACAGAAGGCTTCTTAGAGAGAGTAACACTTAGGTTCATAAAACAATAGAATTACTAAAATGAAATTGAGTCTCAATTTTGTTGCCAACATAATCTTAATGTGAAGATTTTCAGACCATGACTCAAACAAAACTGAAAATAATCTGGTACTTATAGAGTATAAAGCACTTGTGCTCTTCTAGCTCAAGTTTATGGAAATAGATCCAGCAATAAAAATAAATGGCAACAATGACTTTTCAGGGAAACCAGAAATGCTTATTATATCCCTAATAAGCAGTTATATGCAATTTATGGATGTGAAGAAAACATAATTGAATCAATCAGTCAATGAGTTACAGTGACAATGCCATTAAGCAATGCACTTTGGAGAAGACCATGGTGGCACCTCACAAATACGTAACACAAATTTATACTAAATATAGTTTTAACCCAACTCTATTTATAGAGTGCAGATAACATTAATTTATGGCCCATACATTTTTATAAATAACATTTCAACAAATATTTTATTTAGAATGCATTTCGAACACTAAAATTTTGCTCAACTACAGAGAGTTCAGCAATAGTTTATCATTTATACTGCTGAGAGCTAGGGATTGAGTATAGAAAACAGGAAAAAACATTATGCATTTTTTGTCAACTTGCTTCTAACGGTCTTAAGAAAATGAATGCATTTGTGCTATAATTTTCATGAAGAGACATAATGTCATCACAAAAGATTTTAGTTTGGGGAAAGGTTTTTATGATAAACTATTATTTACATAGGTATGAATAACATCAATTGAAACCATGCAATAATGTATTGAACGAATTGTTTTTTATTTTCTTATTACATTTTCCCACATATCCTGTTTTATTTCACATGAGATCAGGGGATAGTAATTATAATAGCTAACTATTAATGAGGCATGCCTCTTCCCTAGTCCTATTGTTTCATTTTGAGGATGGAGCTCCATTGATATTGCAGATTATTTTTCTGATTGGAAACTGGGGAAAATAAGCTGGGGATTCTTGGCCCATTGTTTCTCTTAGAAACTAGAGAACACAAGTGCTTTGCTGTTTTTTCATGGGATGAGTCTTGCCCGGACAGCTCTCCCCATTCGCTGTCTTATTGGGAGGCCCACCCTTATTCAGAATCACCTGTGTCTGCAAGGGTAAGCCCACCCAATCTGGGGTTTCAGTTAGCAGACTTATTTCGCTTTCACACTAAATTAAATGCTCCAACATTGCCTTTACATGTAACACTGATCATTTAGCCTGATCTGCCATTCCTGCGTTTTACTTATTTATCAGTTTTATAACCCCAAGTGGGTAAACGAGTTGCCTTTTCAGGAATCCTTACACCAATATTTATTGAGTATTTGTTATATACTAACCATGTAGTAAAGATTTGACATTTGTTACTTAATCACGGAAACCCAACAAAGTAATTACTAGTATTATGATTAATGTTAGCAATGTTCATGCTTACCAATGAAATGTAAAATCAGCCTAGCACAGTGGTTTGTACATAGCATATGCTCAATAAATGCTTGTTGCAATTACCAATGGCTATAATATAGAATAGCTGATTTAGCAACTATTCATACCTCCTGTTTTAGCCAACCCTGAGGAAGCTCACAATCTTATAGGCCTTGCAGTTAACTAAGACTTGTTCTTATTTATCCTCATAATCTCACCAGCTAGAAAAAGGCCTTCATGAGGGTAAATGTTTTATAAGCATGTGTTGAATTTATATTTAATAGCAGAAAACATACCACTTTGTCAATAGAGACATGATTTATGTTAGCACTCAATTCTAAGAGAAACCACATCAAAGGATCCCTCCAGAATGGACATCACTGACCAAATACAGAGTTTTAAACAGTGGTATTGTAGATGATGACAAATTAACTTAAAATTTTTAAAATACTTGGCCGGGCACAGTGGCTCATGCCTGTAATCCCAGCACTTTGGGAGGCCGAGGCGGGCAGATCACAAGGTCAGGAGATCAAGACCATCCTGGCTAACACGGTGAAACCCCCTCTCTCCTAAAAGTATGAAAAAATTAGCCGGACTTGGTAGTGGGTGCCTGTAGTCCCAGCTACTCAGGAGGCTGAGACAGGAGAATGGCGTGAACCCGGGAGGCGGAGCTTGCAGTGAGCTGAGATCGCACCGCTGCACTCCAGCCTGGGCGACAGAACAAGACTCCGTCTCAAAAAAAAAAAAAAAAAAAAAAAATTGAATACTTAATTGTAATAAAAACTGAAGACAATATAAAATCAGAATTTAATAAAGGCAGCCATACCAGGTGCTATTTTCAGTATTTAACTTGGTACAGGAATACAGCTTAGAAAACTCCCTGGAGCGAATGGTTGCAGTTCCATTTATTCTTTTTTTTTTAAATTAATTTATTTATTTTTTATTTTATTTTATTTTATTATTATTATTTTATTATTATTTTTATTATACTTTAAGTTTTAGGGTACATGTGCACATTGTGCAGGTTAGTTACATATGTATACATGTGCCATGCTGGTGCGCTGCACCCACTAACTCGTCATCTAGCATTAGGTATATCTCCCAATGCTATCCCTCCCCCCTCCCCACTCCCCACCACAGTCCACATGCACATGTATGTTTATTGCGGCATTATTCACAATAGCAAAGACTTGGAACCAACCCAAATGTCCAACAATGATAGACTGGATTAAGAAAATGTGGCACATATACACCATGGAATACTATGCAGCCATAAAAAATGATGAGTTCATGTCCTTTGTAGGGACATGGATGAAACTGGAAACCATCATTCTCAGTAAACTATCGCAAGAACAAAAAACCAAACACCGCATATTCTCACTCATAGGTGGGAATTGAACAATGAGATCACATGGACACAGGAAGGGGAATACCATTTATTCTTTAAATCAGTCATTCTACAACTATTCAGAGAACAAATGAGAAGGGTATAGAATGTATAATCTAACATAGGAAAGACTGTCACATAAATGGGTAATCATAATAATGTGATGATGACTATTGGAGGGGAAGTTCAAAGTGGGATAAACCACATTACCCTAGGCTTGGAATGCTGAGGAAGGCTTCAGGAAAGAAGTAACAAGTAACCTTAAAAACACAGAATGAGTAGGAGCGACCTAACAGGACAGGAGAGGGAAAACTTTGAGGTAGAGGGAACTAAAATGTGCCGAAAGCTCAGAGTTAAGAAAGCGCATGGTATGTCTGGGGGAGCTAAAAGAAAGCTAAAATGTATGAAGTGTAGTGGGCAAGGAGAAACAGAAACTTACAGAGAACAAGATTATAAAGGGCCACGCTGAGGAGTTTCAAGGATTTGTCCTAAAGATAATAGGAAACCTTGCAAGATTTTGTGCCTGGAGTATCATAATACCTTCGCATTTTTGTATGATAACTTCAACTTCAGAATGTCACCATTATTTCTAGAATGGAAACCGCTGTCAAGATGGAAGCAGGGAGACCAGTTAGAAAACTGTTCCAGTGGTCCCAAGGAATATATAGATGATGGTAGCTTGAACTTGGATAATGATATATAGATGGAGAGAGTTAGAATCATTTGAGATCAACTTAACAGATTCAAAGTGACAAGGCTTACTGAATATTTGCTTGGGGAAGGTGAGAGAGAGGGAGATGCCAAGAATGACTTCCAGGTTTTTGAGGAGGAACACCTGGGTAGATGGTAGTAGAACCCTCTACTAGCAGAAACAAAGGAGGCATTGGTGTTGGGGTAGTATGACAGTTGTAGTTTTGGAAATGTCCATGGAACATTCAAGTGAAAATGTCTAGCAGTAGGAGTGGTAGAAGTTAGTAGTAGTCATTATTTTCACTTACACCCAATTCTTCTTTTGGTAAGAACTGGGTAATAGCCATTGCAAACCACAGTTAAGTCTAATGCAGTTAGGACTAGTTCTGCTATTTATTGAAGCAAGATTCATATGCTTTTAACACAAGACAGCATCAGGAGTTGAAATTCTGCTATGGCAATTACTGAGTTTGAAATGTGTTCCTTCCTAGACTCAAGTCCATAGTACATTGTTTCTCCCCAAAGAATCATTTGTATCTCAGGTCCTGGGAATAGTATACGGTCAGAAACCTAAGATTCTGTGTTAAAGAGAATGGAAGAAGGAGACCAATAATTGATCACTTTGACTGTGAATAGCATGTCTTATGCTGTATAAAAAGGAGTCATTTTAAGTTACTGACACTGACTTCTGAAGATTTTAGTACTTCCTCATTCAGATTACTTAAAAAAAAAAACAAAACAAAAAAACAACAAAAAAAACTTCTTCCCCAGCAATACCCAAGGAATGACAGCAAGGTTTGTTTAAAGATTAATTCTGAAGCCCACAAAACGTCTGTTGAGGGATTATTTCAAAAACAATGAGGTAGTTTCTCTTGCCCAGGTATCCTCCTAATTTTTAATTTTTAAGACGTATGCATAAGCCATTTGATATTCATTTTAATATAAAATTTACAGATATAAAATCAGACCAAAAGATATATTATTAGGTTTTAGACTTTGCTCAAATGATTTCTGTAAAACAATATTTATATAGTACTCTTTAAACACTTGGTATCTAATGGTAGAAAATAACCATTAGCAATTTGGGGCTACATTTTGAATTAAATATGGTTATGCTTGATATAGTTCATACTGACCTTTTAACTGTCTCATTTTGTGTCTCATGGTATCTAGATCAGCCAAAATTCTGTCCTTTTTTAGCCAGTTCTGTTTCTCTAATTTTTCTGCTTTCTGCAAAGCTAGAATAATAAAAATACAAGATATTTTATCAACAGTAATTTATCACGCGCACCAATAATTTATAAAGAACTTTCTGCTCAAAGAAATAGATTCAATTAGAAACAAGTAATTAAAAGGTAAGGGTCATTAAAAGAAACCTCATTTGAAAGATGACAGGGCTTAAGGCATTTCTTTATGGAATGGAGGGGTAAAAAAAAGAAGAACGATGCTGTTTTATTATATAGATTTACCATATGCAATAGCCATATTTCATTTTCCACTTCCACAAACTATTTGGAGGTGATGAAAGCCTGGCTTGGAACCATTCATTTTTTAAACATCCACCTACTGCCTAAAGGGTGCAATTCTTAAAAATGAAAATGTGCAGACAGGTCGTCCTCAGTGTGAATTAAACTCATTTGTTATTTTCTAATATATACCATTATTCTCAGTCTTATAGACCAAGGATCTCTTTATCAACTAAATTAGACATTTTTCCACACAGAATACTCAATTCCAGTAAGAAAAAAACAGGCAAATGTGCAAACATGAGAGTATAGCTATCCCTGTGCACATATTAGTTGATGAACCTTCTGTTCTTTGTATAAATGTGATGTTATTATGTTGATATTATACACATTTAATTCATTTTCTTATGATGGCATAAAATGTATTTCTCTCTCCCTTCATATACTTGCTTGAAAGAAAGCAAAAACAAAAAAGTTACCGTTTGGAGGTAGAAATGGTTCACCACAAGACACCCAGATGGCAATAGGATTTCTGAGGATGAGGGTAAGCAAAGACTTGTCTATACCATCCAAACTATCGGATGTCACAGATTTTGCAAATAATCTGTTTTTCACTTTCATTCTTGGATTTTCTGGTGGAAAAAATGACACATTTATCATTGTTCAATGAATAATGAATAAATTTGTTTTCTGAATTTGTTTATTCAAAATATTTTATTATTCATTAATAACTTAATTTGATTTAAACAGGCAATGCCAAAATCAGAGACTAATGCATAATTTTGGTCAGAAACTTCATATACAACCCAAAAAATAAACTAATAAGATTGTAAATATGCTTTAATTTCTTTCTTACACATCACCTAGTTCTGAAAGAAATTTGAGGTGGCTTACCAAAATTCTTACTCTGAAATGGAAAAAATAGAGATAAAAAAATCAAGCACAGGGGAAAGGAGTATAGGAATAGACTAAATCCAGGGATAAAGTACCTTAGTGTTCTTATATTTTAAATGAATAATAATATCTCATTCTGCTGTTTCTTTTTTTAAAAGAACAAAGTAATATGCTTAGAAGAAATAGTGTTTGGCCTATTTACTCTGATGAACATCCAATAAATGTTAGATATTATTTTTATTGTTAAACAGAAATAAATACCACCTTGTTTTTACTTGCTAGAGATAAAGCAAAATTTGGGCTCTGAGCTTCCTAATGGCGAAAGCAAAGAGAAAAACACAATTTCCAGCTTCATATGGCCCACATATAGTGAGAAATTCCATAGAAAATGCACTTTTCCTGGTTCTGAGATCTGAGAAAAATTCATTTAAGGGTCCTCATAAAGAGGCTATTCGTGATATAGCTAACAGTACCCTGCAATAGAAAATTAATATATATTGAGAAGTTACTATATACTGGGTATTTTATTAAGGCCTTTACATACATCATCTCATGTGATTCTAAAAATGATACTCTGAGACTCTGAGTTAGGGCTTATTATCAGTCCTCTTTTACAGATATGATAACTGAGCTTTAGTGACATAGCTGGGTGATGGCAGAGTAAAGATTAGAATCCAGGCCATCTTCCAATGAAGCCTGTGCTCTTAACGACTGCCTGCATAGTAAGCACTACGTTGAATTCTGACCAACAGCTGTTTCTTTAAAGTTCCTTAATGCAAACTGATGGCATAACATCAAGTCACAATTCCATAAAAGGGGGCAGCCTAGTGATGGGCTTGCCTGATTTAAGGATACCCTTTAGAATATAGGGAGGAAGAGATGGAATCAAAAGAATGCCCTTTTGATAGTCCTACATTAATAATATTACTCCAACCAGGCTTTAAATAAGAATTTAAAGAAGAGTGTTTGAAATTGTAATTTTATAAAACCTGAAGTTCAGATATTCTGTATGCCAAATAAAGGCAGAAATATATGCTTCAGCAATCAGCTAGGCATTAAATGTTCACATAATTATTTCTTAAAACTCGTTTGAATACAAAATAAGTAATATCCTATACACAAAAGTGATAAGTAATTTCACTGAATGTTTGGTAAATATCAACCAGGCATTGTTCTAAGTTATATATGTGCGTGTGTGTATATAAATACACAAATGACTATTATTCATATTTATGAGGACCAAATGAATATATTAATAATGATCAAACGAATACAGATATTGAATATATATACACATATATATGTGTTCAAGTGAAAATATAGATATATAGATATACTTGCTATGGTTTGAATGTGTGCTTTCCAAAATTCTGGTGTTAAAATTTAATGGCCAATGTAATGATATTATGAGAGATAGAGACTTTAAGAGGTGATTAGGTCATAAGGGCTTCTCTTCTTGTGAGTAGAATTAAGACCCTTATAAAAGAGGCTTCACACAGTGCTGGGCTCCTTTGCCCTTTCTGTTTTCCATTGTGTGAGGACAAAACATTCTTCCCCTCTGGAGAATGTAACCCTCACCAGACAACCAGATCTACCAATGCCTTGCTCTTGGACTTCCCAGCCTCCCGAATTGTGAGAAATAAAGTTCTGTTCTTTATAAATTAACCAGCCTGTGGTATTCTGTTACAGCAACACTAATGGACTAAGACAATGTTATCTATATAATGGAGACATGTTAAATATATATATACACATATATATGTATGTGTGTGTGTATATATATATCTATATCCATGAAGTAATTGACAATTTTACAAATAGTAAAATATGTACATTTTATGTAAGAAATTTAAAATAGTAAAATTAGTTAAAAATGTATCCTAACTTTATAAATAAGAAAATTGGAATACAAGAATAGTTAAACAACTTACCCAAGGCCATTGAGCTAGCAAGTGACAAAGCTGGGATTTGAACCCTGGTATTCTGGCTCCAAAATCCAAGTTCTTAACTTCTAAATTGTGCCTTTTAGTACAACCATGGAAATCTCATACTGAGAAAACTACTGAATCACTACTACCAAGACTTGCTTTTATTTAGCAGACTGTTGTTTGGGACACACACAGTCACTGCCCCCAAATTGCAAATAGTCTAATAAGACACACAGCTATAAACAGATCATTATCATGCAGTGTGCCCAAAAATGCAATAGATGGATATTGACTGGAGCTTCTGGGAGATAGTAAAAAGTGGAGAAGACAGAGACAGGGAAGGGGAGTTGAATGACAGTAAAAGCATAGAGAGGACACCTTCCTTCTAATAGTAGCAAGAGATTTCCATTGACCCAGCCCCAATTTCTTAAGTGGTCACCAGTTGGTTTGGTTCTGAGTAAGAACAAAACCAGTCTGTTCTTACTCAGTTTGGTTCTGAGTAAGAACAAAAAATGATTATGTTCCATAAAGTAGCTGAACTGTCAAACATATTTTATTAATTATATGCAGTTTATTTATTGTTTCAGTGCTAAAATCAAAATTTGCATTAATTTTTAATTTTTCTTATAATTCTGCAAGGTGAAAACAACATGACAATTTCATTGACACTCTTCGGGTCACAAAATTAGCTTCCTATGATTTTGAAATTCTGAAAAAACTGACTAAATGAAATAATCACGTTTAACGTTTTCATGATCAAGCATAAGTAGAATCAGCTAAATGCTGTAGATTGTAGCCAACCTTCCATACTTTCAACAATTATCTGTTCTTTTCCAACAGGAGCTGCATCTTGCTTTTGTTTCTCAGAGTCTCTTTGGAGAAAGGATTCATCTAGAGCCCATAAAACCAAATCACGCAAGGTAAAGATTGGGGTTCCATCTTTGGTATATACTTTGGAGGCTGCTCTGGTAAGCCCAAGTTGTTCCGTGCATTCTGTAAGAAGCTAGATAACACAGGCAGTAAGGATCTGACAGGCAAAGGTGATAGCATTGGGAATGATCATTAAGAGCTTGTCATTCTAAAAATCTGAAAAAAAAAAAATAATTGAATTTGAGAAAATAGAAAGCTGAATTACTAATGATGCTGATCTTTGATTACAGACTATTTTGGATATCAGATTGTCCTACCTAATTTCACAACAGTAGTCCAATCCAGCCGTAAATTTCCTATCTCCACAAATTTAACATGGCAGCTGACATATATTAATATATTTTAGCATCAGAGTATCTTCTAAGAATTGTTCAACTTAAAAATCCACTTTCAAATTTGTTGCTTTATGTTATACAACTGTTGTAATACTTCATACTGATAAACCGCTTTAAAATAAGTAAGTAGTTAACCTTCAAACCAAGAACTGACAGGTATTATTACCTCCATTTTGCAGATGGAAAAACAGGATGAAAGATTAAAATTTTTGTCCAAGACCATAAAAGCCAGCTGTGCATCCCTGGGTGAATCTTGGAGTTGCTAACTTCTGTATTTTGCTTAGTTTATTGAATAACAATACCTTAATTTAAAAAAAATATTTCCAGCCAAAGAGGTGAGGGAATAGATATGTGCGCTTGCAAGGAAGTCTGCAGGGTAACTCCATATCATATCAAATATCACTTGTAAAATACATTGCTAAAGGCATTGGCCAGAGTGAATAGTCAAGATAATCACCAAGTAGTGCAAGAACAAAGCTGGGTTTGGGCCTTCTAGCTTCTTCTCTCTTCCTATGACTATGAGGAGCAGCCCCCAAGGCAGACCAGGTAGTTCCTCCTAACACAGCCCCTGCTTCCCCAATTTGAAAATAAAATAAAACATCCTATCAACAAATAAATGCCCAGATACTCCAGATGGTGAATGAGGTGGCATCTCTTGGATGATTCAGATGACATACAACTTGAAGCTGGCATGAGAAACAAGGCAGAAAAAGGCATTCCGTCTATCACAAGAAGGAAGAAAATCCAGTAGCTTTGTTTTCCTCTTTCTTATAGATCTCTGCTCTAGAGCCAACCTAAAAACTGAATTCTGGTTTCTAGTTTTTCTAAGTCTGTATCCACTGACATACAATCAAATAAAATGTCTTTAAGTAAACAGAGATCTTCATCTCATCAGCTTTAACTGGTGAGTCTGGCCAGGGACATTTATCACTCAATCCCACTGCTTTTTCTTTAAGAAGAATTGCCATTGTCATTACCTCTGAAGATGCAAGCAGCAATTAAGTGATAGCCACTTACCATGGGGAATGTTCCAGCCACAATTAACTTCCCATTACGATATCCATCCCCATTTTTGTATGCAATTATTTTCACTGCCTTCTGGTGTGTGGCTGCCATGCCACTGTGAGATGCAGCTTGCGTGCAGGTCTTCATCCGTAAAGACAACAGACGTGCTTGGTAGTAACTTAGAGTTTTTTCAGCCTTGTCACACGACAAATCAACCTAATTTTTAAAAAAATAAATTGTACATTTACTCAAACTTTCTTGTTTTAGTGTGCTACACTTTAGTCTCTTAATAAATGTGTGTATACGTGTGTGGTGTCTACATTTTGCAATGCTCTCTTCATGTGTTATAGATATTGAATACTAGAGCCGGAAGGATGTTGGATCCAAATTCTTCAGTTCCCTCCCAGGCCTGTCACTGAGTCACTAGGTGACTTTGGGCATCTGGCTTGTGTTTCTGGCATTCTCTTGTTTTTGTTTGTTTGTTTATTTGTTTTTTGCTTTCTCTCTGCCATGGCCAGAGAGAGCCTGGATTAAAGTAATAATACACTAACATTACGGATAGCCTCTGAATTTTTAACTTTAGGATGATTCCACCATATGGTGGAAGATGTTGATGAATGGGGAGGGGAATGGTTGTAGCTTTAAACACATGGTAGTAAGGGTGGTAAACACCACTCTTCTGCTTTCCCTTTTCATCCCAACCTAGGACGTTGCCCTGAGGGCAAAGTTCTGTCTGAAATTCTGTAGCACTGGGGATTCTTTCCAACCAACTCCTCACCATCTCCTTAAGATTATCCCACTATCTTCAAAGCAAACCAGATGCTTTCAGTTTTCCCAGAGGACTGACTTCCTTTCTCCTTCAGAGCTATTGCTTCTGTTGATGTTTTTTGTAACTGCAATGCATATCAGGATTAGGGAAGGGAGGAGGGTGATCTGGGGATGAGGTGAGCAAGCCCTGAAGAGCACACCAGACTGGAAGATATATTCCACCTTTTAGGAATCGCTCCTTTTTATTCAGGTGTGTAAGTTCCCATAGTTTTTACTTCTACAGTTGAAAGGGAGGGTTTTTTAAATGGTACCATTTTAAACAAAGGTTATAGGAAAGCAGTAAGAGTTTTTGTTGTTGTTGTTCCTCCGTGAACTCTAAATACTATTAGACATAGATGTGTGAATTCAGGCACCAAACCTGAACAGTCATTAACAACAACACATCCAATTCCCCCTGAAATGTTCCATGCTAGTAAAAAGAAGTTTTTTCCTGTGGATATAGGCAAAAAGCTGTTCCACGAAGTAAAGATTTGCAGTTACTTCCTCACCTAAAAGCAACACTGAGAACAGTGAAATATGTCAGTAAATGATTAAAGCTGCAGAAGTGCCCAATTAACTTCAAAGAGTCTATTGAACTATTAATAGACAATGCATTTTAAATTACAATGGGGAAAAGGAAATCAATGCAGGTAGAATGGTAAAGGTGCATCTGAGGAAGATGAATTGGATGAGTGGAGATGAACTTGAGTGCAAGGCAGATAATGAATGCATCAAAGTTTCCAAATTGTTGCCATACATGCATTAGCAGAGCTCAGATCATTACATACCTCAGCCACACTGATGACCTTGAAGGGCCCTTGTAAGAAGGGCTTCTGAGTCTTGGTGCCTGAAATACAGAGGAATGGAACCCCTGGAAGCAATTGTTTCAGTCCTTTCTCTGTTCTCATGGATTGTCCACAAGCCAAGCAGAGCATAGTTTTTCTCTTTCCATCAGGTGAGAGGTAACAGTATCCCTAAAATGGGAGACAAAGATGGCTTTATATAGGAGCATCTAAATTGTTATAGCATTGCTGTAGAACATTTTACAATATAAATATAGCACTTTTAACACCCCAAAATGCTAAATTTAAAATTTTATGCTAAATTTAAATTTAGCATAAATTTAGCCAAAATGCTATATTAAAAAATTTAAAGTATTTCCAAATTCTGTAACGACAATTCGACACCAATGAATATAAACTATGTGCAAAATCAGCTTCTTGGAGAAATGGCCAGCTCCAGATTTGAGGCAAGAAATATACAAGACAATCAAGGGATATCTTGTGTCCTGAATGAAAAGAAGCCATCATCATGTCCAAAAGACACAGGAGCCAACATGAAGGAGCCTCCACTGCCCCAAAATGGGACAATTAGGGAGCAACAGAAAGACTGATAACTAAAACATTTTGAAAATGTTTAAATATAAAATCCTATGAGTTTTAATGATGCTAACAATATAAATAAAAACAAATAAACCCCAAGCAAATAAAAACAAAACTGCAACTTTTCGGAGACTGTTGGAAGTAAACTGGCATCAATTTAAAACTCTACAAACTGGCCACTAGAAATTGTGGCAGATTATTTGTAAAGATGGCCACAATAAAACCATCCCACTCTTATTTGCATGCCCTTTTAAAATGTGACAGTTTTGGTCCTCCAATCGGGAAGTACGATCTTTCTCCTTTTCTTCTTTCCTTGAATCTGGGAAAGGCCATGTGACTTGCTTTGGCCAACACAGCACTAACAAATGTGATGCAAGCAGATGCATAAGAAGTGCTTGCACATCAGAGCTTATTCTCTTTTAGCTGCCATTGGAACCCCGAGACCACAACGTGAACAAACTTGAGCTAGCCTGCTCGAGAAGACATGTAGTTGAAGAACCAATGTTCCCAGCTAACAGCCTGCCAACCACCAGATGGTGAGGGACGCCATCTTTGACCATCCAGTCCCCATAAAAACACCCAACTACTAAAGAACCAGCAGATGACTGTAGCCACATTAGTGACCTGGGACAAGACCAGCAGAACTGCCCAGCTGACCCCAGCTCTAATCGCCGGCTCGCCAAGCAAAAAATGGGTTTTTTATTTAAGCCACTAAATTTTCAGGGGTTTTGTTACAATGCAATAGATAAGTGACATCAATAGAAAGAATTAGGTGTTCATCCTACCTTCCCTTACAACCATATTTTTGAGTAGTCAAATATTGAATTGATGAGCTAAAGTTCTTCCTTCTATTAAAAGTTTAGTTAATCAACGTAGGAAAACATGATAGAATTAGACAAAATTGACCCTTTTGAAACAAGAGGGCAACATTAAGTGAAATGTCTTTGGGGAATTTTTAAACATGAAATCAGGTTGTAAACACCTGAACCCACTCATAACTATCATGACTGAAAATGGAAAACCCACACATTGCCTATGTGAGTGATAAATAGGAAACATGTGGGAAAACCTATGAAGATTCTGGCCCAAAAAAACGTTAAACATAAATCTAATTACAACTATAGGACTCAATTTCATTTACAGAAATTATGGGGGATGGGGAAACAAGTCAAAGGATGCCACAAAGAAGAAAGTAAACAAACCCCATTAAGGGGCATTCAATATGAAAATGGAGCCAGACTACGCAACTGAGTGTCACATAGAGACCTGATTTGAATCTTGACACAAACCAACAAACCATAAAAAAAAAATGTTAGGGCAACCTGGGAAATTTGATTAAGGATAGAGTATTAGATGGCCAAAGAATTATTGTTAATCTTGTTAGCTGTGAGAATGGCATGATGAGTATGTCAGAAAATGTCCAAAATTTTTGGAAGTATGTGATTCATACGGAGGTGAAATAATATAATGTCTGGGGTTGGCAAACATGGCAAAACCTAGATAATAGTTAAATATGAATGATGGATAAATGAAGACTTATTTCCCTAGTCTCTCTACTTTAGAATATGTATGAAAATTTCAATAATAAAAATTTTAAGTACGTCAGATTAATATAAACTACCTAATTCTTTCTCTCACAATTTTCCTTCATTCTTTCCTACCAGAATCAGAGTCTAAGTGATTTCACTCAAAAATCAGCATTCAACTTGTATGAACATAAAGTTTTCTAGGGAAAAAAATTTTCTCATTTTATTAAATTACTCTCTTTTACCCTATTTTTCTTTTATCTTTGAGAGGAAGGAACCACTTACTGGTTGATCAATGTTTTCTTCTTTAATCACAGATGATGTACAGACACCAGCATAATTTGCTGATGTAATTTCCTTATCCAAGGCAGTGCTATGAAAGGCCACAAGTGCTTTTATATTTTTCATGTAATGCCACTTTTGATTGGCAGCTCCATTGTTGTACGGCTTATATTTCTGAAAAAAGAGGCAAAATATGGAGTCAAGTGAGTTCATGTGAGGGTTATAGCGTCTTGTTTTTCATTGCATATATCCAGAAAGTGCAGATAATTACTTATAATCCCACCACACAGTGACAACTACTACTCTTGAAATTTTAGTGATTAGACATGCAATCTTTTATATGTTTATAAATACACATTATTTGATTTACAAAAATAGAATCATAAAATGCATACAATTTGGTAACTGCAATTTTTTTTCTTAACAATATTCCCTGAACCTTTTTCTAACATCTTTTAAAAATATATACCATTTCATTTTAGGGATATTTTACTAATCTCCAATAGTTAAACATGAAGGTTCTTTCTCAAAATTTCTCTAAAATAAACAAATAGTGTAAATAAATATTTGGGAAATCCATGATAATTTTTTAGGACAAATTTCTAGAAGTAGAGTTGCCAATAAAAAAATCATTTTAAAGATTATGATATATCAAAATGCCTTCTAGAGAAATATTTTACCTTGCACTTGTGCCAATAATATGCTAAATGACCCATTTTCCTTACATTCTTGCCAAAAAATGGGCAATATTTCCAAAACATGAATATAATAAATGAAAAAAAGTACCTTGTTGATATTTTAATTTATATTTCATTGATTATCAAAGAGGTTTATTTTTTAAGTACATTCAGTTAAACATGTAATAGAAACAATATATTTATTCTAATTGTGAAAGTTGGCTCAAGTACAAGTAAAGAAATAGTTTCAATTTAACAGAACTTAAACCAGTAGATTAGTTCTAACTAAATATGTCATAACACCTCAAGGAACTTTTATAATTAATAACATCTACTTTACCAAGCGAGAGCTTAATAGCAAAGAAGAAAATAAATGAGTCCCAAGAATTGATTTAATGGGTCAGACAATAAAGCCTCCCTCAGAGGTCTGAAAAACCAAAGACTATATTTTCAAGGGACAGAAAAGGGTCTAGTAGCATTAACCTGCGATGCCTCATTTTTATTATTTTACATGAACTTTAATATTTTCTCACAAACCAGTTGTTTCAATAAACACAACACCAGCAACAAAAAATTCTTGAAAGGTAATCCAAATTACCTTGGGGTCAAATTATTTCTTATGAAATGGTAACCTTGGGAGAAACCATCCATATCTATAATTTTATGAATATGATTAAGGTACTAAAATTGTATGTGTATGAGGTTGTATCTCACTGTGGTCTGTGCTGAAGAGGCACCTGACAGAGAAGAATGTAATGTTATATGTACTCTATCTCCTAGAATAATTTTTTAGTCCATATTTATCACCAGGATAGAAGACTTAATTAAGCTTTGGTATTTGTCCAGATTGCTATGTCTCAATTTTGGATTCAGGGCCTGCAAAACAAGTTGCTTCATTGCTATTAAAATCACAGAATGAAACAAATGTTATCTGGAGGCAATCTATTCTGTTCAACAAGAGGATGGAAAATACTGAGGAGGACACAGAAAGTACATGCAAAGCAGGAATGCTTCTTCACTTTCTCCCTTACTAGCAAGGAAAAACACATATTCGTTTAAGAGTGGTTTTGGTTATAAGCATGTGAGAACGACAGAAAAATGTGAAAAAAAAGATCTTCCCAGGTCTTTGTCCAAAACTCAAATGAAGCCAGACTTCTCTGGAGTCTCCATAAATTGTCTGGCTGCTTTAAGCATTTGCAACAGTGAATGAAAAGAGAATTTCAAATGGGTCGTTTGGTAGAATTAACATTGAGGATCTTGCATCCTTCGGGAAGACCTCCCTGACTAGGTTCTTTCTCTCCAGCTGCCAAGGCCTTTAGAAACAGGAGCCTTGCATATGTTCCTGATGATCAAATTTAGGTGCATCTAACAGCCATCCACCTGCCTGCAGCCACCACTAAGACCATAAGCTTGATGAATGCTGTTGGGACAATTTCTCATGCTTGCCATTGGGTTTGATTTCAGTAACTAGCATAGTGCCTGACATGCAGCAAGCCCACAATCACCATCTGTTGGATTAAACTAAATTAAGAGGTACATGAACATGTTCAATTTAAAATCTAGGCAGACTATTGTAAATATTTTAACAACATTCAAATAGGATTCTATGACAGTTTTTTTTTTTTTCCTCCACTACAAGGAAGCACAAAGCTTTACTTAAATTTAATTAAAAGGCCATGACTAATCTTTAGCCATACATATCTTACCTGAACAATAACTGGATAGCCACAAACTTCATTTCTAGTCTTGGTCATAGACACTGCCAGCACAAGGTCAGGGTTACTCACAAGGTGAAAGGTCCTTGGGAAAACAGGATTAGCCACATTACAAAGTAGCATGACCAGATTAGATCTCCCTCTGTGCCACTTAGCACTGTGTTGCCTCTCAGCTCCATGCATGCTCTGTAATAATGAATGTGAATCCTTTAAGAATTTCTCCCCTACAGTAAGTGTGATGTTAAGCTTTCTCAGTAGAGAGTGCTGGAAGAAGACTGCAGGATGAAGGGGCTCTCCTGCTCTTTCTGGCTGTGGTAGGGGGTCAGCAATTGGGAGTGAGAACACTCAATGATGCTTTGTTCCAGCGAGGTGCCCAGGAAGCAGGTCTCCCGGGACCTTCATAGCCCGGGCTTGCCTATTGCTCCTTTGCTCACTTTCTCCTGACATGGACACCACATGCTTCAGGCCTCCTAGTGTACCACCATCCCATTCCCTCTGAATGCTGCTGTGCCCAGCAACAGACTGCACCCCCCTATATGTTCCAGAATATTATGTCCTGCTCACTCAGTGTTATGGTTTGAATGCCCCTCCAAAACTCATGTTGAAACTTAATTCCCAATGTGGCAGTATTAAGAAATGGAGTCTTTAAGAGGTGATTGGATCAAGAGGGGTCTGCCTGGATTAATCCGTAGATGAAAGGGTTAATGGATTAATAGGTCATAATGGGAGTGAAACTAGTGGGTTTATAAGAAAAGGAATGTGACGTGATGTTCTGTGCTGTATGATGCCCTGTGCCATATGATGACCTGTGCCATCTCAGGGCTCTAGAGAGCCCCCAGCTGCAAGAAAGCTCTCACCAGATGCACCCCTCAACATTGGACTTTCCAACCTCCAGAACTGTAAGAAATAAATTTCATTCCTTATAAATTACCCAGTTTCAGGTATTCTTTTTTTTTGTCTTTTTTGAGATGGAGATTCACTCTGTCACCCGGGTTGGAGTGCAGTGTCATGATCTCAACTCACTGCAACCTCTACCTCTTGGGTTCAAACGATTCTTCTGCCTCAGTCTCCTGAGTAGCTGGTACTACAGGCATGTGCCACTACGCCCAGTTAATTTTTGTATTTTTAGTAGAGACGGGGTTTCACCATGTTGGCCAGGCTGGTCCAGCCAGGTGATCTCAGGTGATCCTCCCACCTCAGCCTCCCAAAGTGCTGGGATTACAGGCATGAGCTACCATGCCCGGCCCTGTTTCAGTTATTCTGTTATAAGTAACAGAAACTAGACTAAGACATTCAGCCACTACAGACAAGCTCTGGCCAGGTACACCAGCAAAACTGCTCTGCAATTCAGTGGAATGGAACCATACCTTTTTTAATGAGTCCTGAACCCCAGCCTTGGGGAGGGGACCCCATTGCAAGTTTATCCTTTCTTGGGCAATCTCCTTCAGCCATAGGGTGATATATATTATATACATATGTAATGTACATGGGTATATATACCCTAATTTACTAGCCTGGGTAAAATATGGAGGATAAAAAGACTGTGGTTAACATAAATGCAATTTTCCATTAAGTTCTACTACATAGTGTAACCCACGGTTCTCTAGGTTTCACCAGCTTATCAAAAGAAATGAGTTTTAAAAGCCACCCATCTACATGAAAGAGAACAAAGCAATATGGCAAGGGAAGATGTGCAGTAAACCTCAGAATTACTGTCGCTGTACAAACACACTTCTGCCATGGGACATATATTGTTCTGAATCATGCCCACACCTAATCAACAAGACTTCTGCAAAAACTCTTGGCCGGGCGCGGTGGCTCACGCTTGTAATCCCAGCACTTTGGGAGGCCGAGGAGGGCGGATCACGAGGTCAGGAGATCAGACCACGATGAAACCCTGTCTCTACTAAAAATACAAAAAATTAGCTGGGTGTGGTGGCGGGTGCCTGTAGTCCCAGCTACTCGGAGAGGCTGAGGCAGGAGAATGGCATGAACCCGGGAAGCGGAGCTTGCAGTGAGCCGAGATCATGCCACTGCACTCCAGCCTGGGCAACAGAGACTCTGTCTCAAAAAAAAAAAAAAAAAACTATTTTGTTCAAGTCTGTCTGGGTGTCCCTAGAGGGGGACTTGTGCTTATCAGCAAATCTTGTCCCACTGGGCCCCCTGATGCTCCACCTCTTCTCTCTGGACTCTGACGTTTCCAATGACGGATCACCCAATATCACCATCTCCCTTCCACTAACTGCCTCTCTTTTCCGTGTCTTGACATGAGGAGCTCCCAAGATGACAAAAGTACAGAATGTTCTGCAAAGTGGGAGGAGATGGAAAGAAACTGTCCTTCTCTTCTGTGTTATACATGGTTAGATTTTCCAAGGCAGTGCTACACATGACCCAACATCTCATAGAGTTTTAGGCAGACAGACACTGAGCAAGATTCAGAACTAGTATTCTCTTCCAATGACCAAGTATTCCTGGGTCAAACTCATTATGCAATGGCTTTCTCTTGCCGTAGGGTCACATTCTCATTCCCCATGCGTGTCCACCCAAATTTATCAGCCATGCTCAAATTGCAATTTAGGTTTAAGTGGGGACCTCTACTATAATACAGAAAGCCGAGGCAATAATATAAATTGCTAAATACAATGTAGAAATGAGGAAACACTAGGATGTCAGCTCCATAAGAGTAAAGATTTTTTATCTGTTTTGTTCTTTGTAAAGCAACAGCTCCTAAAACACTGCCCTCAATAACCCTTGGCAGTTGAATGAATGAATTCTGGTTCCATATGGCAAACCATTCACAGAAACAAAAGCCTGCTGTCCTACCTACACATTGCAAAGGCAGCTTAGCCCAGGTGAATGGGGCAAAGAAACACTTTCACCAGGTCTGTCTACACAATTGGTTTTCCCGTCTTTTCTAACATCAGCCCAGCGAGTTCTCCTTGCCGGAGGCTTTGCTCATCTCAGTGAGCAGAGTAAGACCAGCTCCTCTCCTGCCCAGGCAGGGCTCGCTGCTGCCGCCTGCTGAAGCTTGTGCAACCTCCCTCAAAGTACTGATTCAAAAGCCTTTTCATCGCAGACCTTTTGAGAAGCCAGTGAAAATCTCAGCTCTTTCCCAGAAAAAATAAATTGCACAATGCACAAACATACACTTTGTACACTATTTCAAGAGATTAAAGAGGTCCCTGGAGGCCCACCATATCACACTAATGGTAGAATTTGAAGCAAACCAATCTAAAAAACAGGGAATTGTTTTCTTTTTTGTTCGATTAAAGAAATGTTCCATATGCACCCAAAAAAAAAAAAAAGAGAGAGAGAGAGAAATGTGTAACCAACCAGCATGGACCTAACAGCCATCAACATTCTGCCATTCTCATTTCATCCATTCCCCTCAACTTTTAAAATTTTTATTTATGATAGAATGTCTTACAACAAATCTAAGATAGCTTTTAATTTTATCTGTAAATACTACAATGTTTCCAACTTATCAGGACTTTTTTTTTAACATTACCATTGAACCATTATTGGACCCAACAAAATTAATAGGACTTCCTTAATGTCATCAGATAGCCAAGCTGTTTTATATTTCTCCTGATTATCTCAAAAATAACTTTTTTACAGTACTGTAGTTGGTTCAAATTTGGATCCAGGACCAGACATTGAATTAGGTTGATATATTTGCTAAGATAGGAATTAGTTTATACTGCGTGAGTGGAAACCACAAATTGGTTATTTTATGAAGGTGGAGGAAAGAGGGAAGGTGTGTGTTGGGGGAAGGATGGGGAGTAAGTTAATGAAAAGTATCAAAAAATTTGAAAATTGGGGACTTTTTAGAATTCTTATTTGATCTCTTCATTTCATAAAAATGACATTGATGAAAGTTCAGTCTTGAGCCCAATGGCCAGATAAAACTATACCCAGGAGATCAGAGGGAACATTCCTCCTCTGAATCTGATTGTGGATAAATTATATGTAGCTTACCTAGCATTTACATTTGATTTTATTCCCTTCCTCTTCTTTGGCTAGGATAAAGAATTATCAGCTAAGTTAAATAGAAGACCCAAAACTCTCAGATATAGTTCATCTTGTTCTGTGGGGACCATGCTAGACTTATTAGGATCCTATTCACTTTTTGATATAGTAAACCCAAGTATAATGGGATTACCTGCTGTCTTCCTGGTGTATCCAGCGCTGATGACTACCATCAGATTTCTTCTCCACCAAAACCACCTCCATGCCTGATCGGAGATTGGGACCTTGAACCCCCAAGACTAGCTGAGGAGCAGCATGGCTTATAATCTGCCCATCTCTGTATTCGAACTGCTGATGGCAATTCTTGTGCAATTTACTATGCTTTGGTGAACAGCTGAGATAAAGAAATCTCTATTAGTGGCAGAAAAATGTCCCATGCACTTGATCATGCACGTGATGTGCTGGAGATTATAAGTTCTGTTGGTGAGAGCTCCAATGTGAAACACGTTAACTTGAAATGATAGACCATATCATTAGAATGACGGCAATGCTACTAGCACTGCACTTCTAAGCTGACATAAGAAGTAGAATTCTGAGCTTATTTTGTAACATAAATAAATGTTTACCAGGAGAATATTTGAAAAATTCGTTAGCAAAGAAAAAAGAACGTCAGTTGACAAGGTAATTCAAAGAGGAAAAAGTAAAATTTAAAATTAAGTAAGAGAATGGGGGCAGGGGCATGTAGAATCAAAACAGAGAAATAAAGGAATTCTATTCAAACTATGATTGTTTCTATCCTCTATCTACAGTATCCCTGGAAACAGAACACCATTCTCCAAGTTTTTAACTCACCTCTAACAAGTCATAGCATATCATAAAATAATGATGCACTAATAATTTAAATGACTGTCTTAAGGACCTTACATTAAGCAGAAGTAACATATTACATATCACAACACACTGTCAATTAAATTAATCTATAAACATCTATTAAGCCCCTACTACGTGCATGGCCTAGTGCTAAATGTTGAAGTGTCAAAAATATTTAATTCATGTGTTCCAGTGACTGCTGTAATGTCAAGTAAACGTCTAAAGATTATGAAATAATACAAAGTACTATATATTCCTGTCATTTCATTGGACATTGACAAAAAGCATTAAACTAAAAAGGAAGAAACTGCATTTTCTTAATTTCTTAAAAACATTAGGGCATCTTAAATGCTTATTCAGAAGTTCACTCACACATTCATTCAACAAATATACAGGCTCTGTGCTAAGTTGTCAGGAGGCAAAGGTGGATAAGCATACTGTTTAATAGAAAAAAACACACAAATGAGTAAGATATTATACACTGAACAAAATAAACCAAAGAGTAAAGGACCTTCCCGCAAAATTTTGTAAATATTTTAATCAAAAACATAAGACAAAAATGTGCATGTTGATAGAAACAGCAGCTAACAGCAGTGAAAACTCTTGGGAATATATGTGTCCCAAGGTGAGAAAACTAACACTAGACAGAAATCTTTAAGAGGAATCCTTTGCAACTTTTTACCTGTGTTTCTTCTGTGGTTCCACATTTTCAAAGAGCCCTTTTTCCGTTTTCTTTGGAAGACTGTCATCCTCATCAAAGTCATGTGAAGTTTCCTGCCAGGCATACCTGGGAAGTGTGTGACAAGCCTTCATTCGAAGATGAGCTCTTGTGTGTGAATCTCTATCAAGGTTCAGAAGCAAACATAAGCCTAAGAAATCTCATTCATGTTCACAGATTTTTTTTCTGAGGTGTAGTCTGATCATATTCCACAGGATGTTGGTGGATCTATAAATCTTATTTCCATAAGGGTGCCTAATACTGGAAATTCACATCTTACTAATACATCATTTAGATCTTTTAATATAAGGCTACAAATAAAATTCCTCAATCACATAATAAGCAGCATTCATCTTTGTCATGTTTACTCAGAAAAAAATGGGACCATGTATTGCATTTCAAAAATCATAAAGATTGACTACTCAGTAGTTTGAGAAATTCACAATGAACATGTAATGAGACTCCCTCTCTCTACCCCATAATTGGGTCATAATTCTGACTAGAACAGTACAGCCTGGATTACCCGGTTTTGTAAAGTTTACTCATTAGACAAGGTTAAGAAACCTTAACTTTTCCAAGATTTCTCCACAGAGAAATCTAGAGAAACTCAAATAGCATCTGCACATATGAGCCAGCTTTTGATAGAGAATAATATACTAAACAGAGTAAATAGTCATAGTTTGAATAATTGAGTCAGCCTTCTGGCTTCTTACTAAAATGAAGATATAAAGGGGATCACTAGCCGCCATATAGATCTGTATATATAAAGTTCCAGGCCACTGTTGAGAGCACATTTGCCTTCAGTGGGATTGTGATATGAGGACTGCTTGACTGAGGAAGGATAAATATACAGGCAAAGCAGCAAGCCTATTTCAGCACTCTAAGTATGCGTACCTGTAAATAAAGTTCTCTGGGACAGACTGATCACCAAGGTGCTTGTCATAATTTGATGTAACTACAAGCATTATTAAATTACCAAAATCTTCAGGGACAATTCCTGTGCTAGCAGAGCTGACCGTACTCTTTTCAAATGTAATAGAAGTATTACATGTGGATATGAAATTGGTGGGTAATCACTGCCTCATTCAGAACTGCAGGCAGCACAAGCGGCTTCTGAAGGCAAACCTCTCCCTTTACAGTTAAAAAAACAACAGCGCCATCTTGTGTTAAAAATAAAAAGCACAGCTTTCTCATCAATTCCATTTCTTTGGGGAAAAGGAAAAAAAAAAAAAGTCATTCTTAGTTTTAACAAAGTTAGCAGGATGCAAACAAGATTCTTTACCCAAATCCAGATGTTTAACTTTCTTACTCAGAATTTCTCTATCAGCTCTTGAACTTCCTGGCAAATGAGGTATAGTCAAGTCAGTTTTAGAACAGTCATTTTTCAGTCCATCTTGCTTTATTAATTTGTTCATTCATAGAACAAACCATTCGTTAGTTATTCACTCCTTTAGTCAATATTTATTGAACATCTACAAGACAGGTAAGTTATCAGTGCTCATGGAGTTTACATTCTAGTGGGAAGAGGAGAGATTAAATAGACAAGTAAATGAATAAACAAGATAAATGCCATAAGTTGAACAAAATAGGATATTGTAATGGAAATTGACTGGGATGGGGTAAGGTTTACATTAGCAATGGAGTCAAAGAAGGCTTCTCTGAGAGGTGATGTTTGAATTGAGACAAAGACAATAGGAAGGGGCCAGCCATGTAAGGATCTAGAGGGAGAGCATTCCAAGCAGAGAAAAGAACAAATGAAAAGGCTATGAAGCAAGATTATGGTTAGCCCATTTGAAGAACAGAAAGACAGTGGTGTGATAGGTATGCAGTGAGTGAGGGGATGGTAGTTCTAGACGAGGCTGAAGAGGTGGGCAGGTACCTGTGATTGAGTGAGGAAATGAGAAAGTTTCCCCCATTCTCTATGTTCCAAAAGTCTTTTTTTCCTGCAAAGCACAAAATAGACAAGTGCTACTAGAATTTCTTTTCCATTTTTCTTATTGTTTGTGCCGGACACCTTTATGATAAAAAAGCAATCAAAAAGGATCCTTCTAGATTGATGTTCTAGCTGCTGGCTTTATGCATGTCCCTCCTTAAATCATCCCATTTTTCAAATATGCAAAAAAACTCCAAACAAGCACATTTAAGAAAGTCTGGGAAAAATCTTACAGTGACTTCCTAATGCAAGATGATTTAGGATTATTTCAGGATCATGTCATCAGAAATGGTTCAAATGACTAGTGACAGCCTGGAAAATAGATAACCCTGTATATTAAAAAATATTTCCAACAGTTTAAGGGCTGCCAAGTAGAAGAGGTATAGGGCATAGTACAGAGAAACATATGGAATAATAAGATGGAGACGGTCTAAATAATTATTTAAATGTTAGAATGGGCCTCCTTGAAAACAGTGATCTCTCTGTTATTAGGAGTATTCAAGAAGAGGCTTGAGCAAAAGAGCCTGCTTGGAATATGCAGGAGATGCCTGCATTGTACTCTGAGAGAACCCAATCACTTTTAACCTCAAGGACTCCAGGCCTTCATGAAATCTCTGATTCAGAACAATGACGATCTTTGCTCTCAAAAATGTTTCTTTCTTTTTTCTTACTTTCTGTTTATTTTTTTCCAAGTGCAGACTAAGAGGCTAGATGACACATTCTTTAGAAGGGGATGTGAAAGTTCGTGGTCAATTCCCTGACTGTTGAGAAAGATGCCATCTAGGACCAATCATTCTCTCTGAAAAATGCCTTCTGGTGCCTTTGTTAGTGTCAGTCATAAGACCAACTGAATCACCCATCCAAATGAGGAAGTTTGGTTCCTAAAATAAAAGTTCATATTCTTATAATTGAGGATAGAAACAATTAATAACAATGATATATAAATTATTTTCACAATTATTGCAGAGGTAATTGGCCAGGTATTTTTGGTTTTATAATTTGGAAACACATTCAATCTTTCATTCATTTATTCAGTAAATGATAATTAGAAATGTGACAGAGTCTTTGCCCTCAACGTTCCCAGGCTGGTAGAGGGAGGGGTAGGCAAGGGGGAGAGGGACTGACAAGCACATTGCCACGTACAGTCATTGCTGTAATTGACTTCAATGCTAAAGTATCATTCTACAGATAAGTACGGGGCAAGTAAAGGCACTGCAGTGGAGAGAAATTCATATGTGGCTCAGAGGTCTGCAACAGAACATAAACAGAATGTGCAATATGCAGGCGACAGCTTGTCGTTGCTGAGCTGGAGGTTGGAATTCATGTGGCAGAAAGAGACAGCGGGCATGGGAATGCAAATGAGGGTCAATGACAGGCATGAACCAGAGTCAGAAGGCCTTGGGATTCCAGATGAATAGGTTTTTCTGTCTGCAATAGGTAGCCCTTAAAAAACTATGTGAAAAGGATTGTGCATTAGAAAGTTAATTGTCTACAGTTTAACTTAGAGGGGAATTGGAAGGAAGATATTACGGCAATAGAGAGAAATCAGAAAGCTATTTCAATGATCCAGAATGATAACTGTATATTAACATGTGTCTAACTTGAACTTAGGGAAGAAGTTTAATTTATCCTGAAGTCAATGATTATGGAAACAAAATTTGATGAATTCCTCAAATAAATGCCTACTATCCTAAAATTCTAGCCTCTTAAAAATAATAACATTGTAACAATATTACTGAAAATAGATCATTGTGATGGTTGGACATTGAAGCTGTGGTTGTATCATTTTGCCGGAAAACTAATTAAATACTAGCTCTTCAGCTGCCATTAGTTTCACAAACTTGGCATGAGCTCCCTGCATGGGCTCTGTGCTGTTATCGGGCTAATGAGCTGAGTTCAAAAAGCAGCCAGGTAGCTTTTCAGGCTACACTGATTACTTACAGAATTTCACTGGAAGCATTTTCCGTTGTTAGAGGATCTTCTTGCATTTGCTTTTCTTCTGGTTCTGTAACTTGCTTCTCTTCTCCAAAAATTGCTACAGGTTTATGCACAGCAAGCTTGCTTCCAGATACAATGTCACTTTGGACTTCTAAAACAAGAGCTGAGCAGAAATTCACAAATTGCAAAGACATATTAGTTACAATTGCAGAGCATCAGGAATTTAAAAACACACACTAAAATACAAATGCAAAAGAATTCCATCTATTTGGTCTATTCATAGGTTACTTATTAAACTCGGTTGAATTTAATTTTAATTTTTATAGATTCTTTACTGTCAAGATATTCTTAGTCAAAAATACTAAAAATAGGTCTTTCCAAAGATCAGTTAATTATCATATATCGTAATTATTCAAATGGGCTACATTATTTAGATATATGTTTCTAGATCATTCTCTGGGATCCAAAACTCATCAGTGGAAGTCCCAGTCCCAGTCCCAGAGAAAGCCTTGAATTACACATGCAAAGTTTTACTACACGGTGTTCAATATATATAATAGGGCAATGTTTTAAATTATACTAATTTTTTTTCTCTTTTTCTTTTCTCTATATGGACTTTTGTCCTGGTTCCTGGAGAAAACTTAATGGAAGGAGGAAGATCATGAGGAAATTAGAACTTTTATAAAAGAAAAGCAAAAGTCCAAAGATAGTTTTTGACATTCAAACAGCATACTGCCATCGAACGTGGAAGTCAGGATGACACATTCATGATCTATGGTTTCTCCAAAAGCCTGTAGCTCCCACTTACTGTATCAAGAGTTTAACTTCAGGATTGACCTGGAGAAAAACCATCACTCCTGGGCCAGAGGGGATCTGGGGCACAAGACAGAGAAAGCCAGAAAACTAGCACAGCATGTCTTGATTCTCTCTACAGGCTTCACTTTGGGTATCTTAGTTAAACTGGGGAAACAGTGAGGACACTGCCCATTGTCCCCTTTTGAGCTACCCTTGCTACTCCAATCTGAGGCACAGCCAGCCACGTGAACTGGGATCTGGTTTCTGGGAGGTGCAGCTAAGACCCAGGAGTTGCTGAGAATCTTTCTGGGGAGCTTTCCAAAAGTGGATGCCAAGCAGGGGTGAGGTGGCTCTGTAGCAAGGACTGCAGAGGTGATGAGATGACCACTCAGTCATAGTCAGGCTCCAGAGGGCCACAGGAAGCAGAGAGAAGGCTGAATCAGGGAGGAAGCACACCCACCCAGAGTATCGTCTGAACCAACAGAAGGAACCATAAGTCACTCCAGTCATCGACTTCAGACAGTAGAGCCCAGGAAGCAAGAAGATCTGCAACCCAAGTGCTTTTTTTCTATCTTAGAGTGGAACTTAACGTGAGATTCTGGAGACAGAGAAATCTGAAAGCTCTCCCTAAAGGGACTAATTAAATTAATGGATGGAACAAAATGTAAACATGATTAGAGAATGCATAAGGCTCACAAAGAAGGTCAGATCTGTTAACGACAAAATAAAAAGATGATGTTCTCTTTGCACATTCAAACTGTAGTGTGAACTAAAATACTCAACCCTGTCAAACATATAATTTAGTTTAAAGAGTTAAACAGCAAGATGCAGAGGTGAAATATTACTTGTTTAAACAAACTTTGACTTTTTAAAAAGCAATATCATCAAGCATTTCATTTTGGCTGAATATATTAAGGTAAATAATTCCAATGCTTACCTTCTATTTTATGTGTGCTGCAGAAGATTTGAATTTTGGCAATGTCTGATTCTAGGTTCCTCAGGAATATTTGTTTCTTTTGCTGAGCAATGGACAGGTCAGGATTGATCCAGAGTTCTCCACATGAAACATACACCTATCAAACAAAGCATCTCTTATCCTGTATATAATTGTCACAGCAGCATTATCTGTAATAATCTAAACTGGAAACAATTAAAAAAATCAAAATGTCCTATTAATATAATAGGTGAATGATTAAAGAAAACTGTGTACCACTCAGTACTTTCAAAAAAATCAAACTGCTGATAAAGGCAACAACTTTGATGAATTTCAAGAGTTTTGTATTAAGTGAAAATACTATCTTTGTATATTACCGTATTATTTTTGCAACATCCTGTGAATCTATAATTATTTCAAAATTAAAGTTTAAAAAATAATTGTTTAAGAAGAAGAAGGAAGGAAGGAAGAAAAGAGGAAGGGAGCGAGGGAGGGAAGGAGGTGGGAAAGAAGGGAGGAAAGAAGGGAGCAAGGGAGGGAGGGAGGGAGAGACGGAGGAAGGTAGGAAAGAAGGAAGGAAGGAGTAAATTACAGATTGGCAAAATTAGAGATTGGCGAACTATCCCTAAAACCCAAATCTGGTCCCCTGCCTGTTTTTGTGAGTAGAGTTTTATTAGAACACAGCTATTCCCATTCATTTACACATTGTCTATGGCTGCTTTCATGCATCAGGAGCAGAGCTGATGTACAGCAGGCACCATATGGCCCACAAAACCTACAATATCTACTATCTCATTCTTTACAGAAAACATTTAATGACCCCTGGTATAAATGAATTTGTAGTACAAACACAAAAATGCCAATGTGGCTATTGCCAGGTGACAAGATTATGGATAATACTTTTCCTCTTCTCCTTTTTTTTTTTTTTTGCTTATATGTATTTCTTAAATGTCCTTAAATGGATAAATATTTCTTTAAAGATGAGAAAAGAAAGTGATATATTGAGAAAGGCTCAGTAAGAAGAAAGAGAACCTCAGTGCTGCCTTTTCTGATCATTGCAAAGTCATTATTACAAACATTCGACATTTTGTGTATGAAGACCCAGGGGAAACTTTAAATAATAATAATAATAATAATAATTATTATTATTATTATTATTATTTGAGATGGAGTCTCACTCTGTAGCCCAAGCTGGAGTGCAGTGGCATGCTTTCGGCTCACTGCAACCTCTGCCTCCAGGGCTCGTGATTCTCGTGCCTCAGCCTCCTGAGTAGCTGGGATTACAGGCACCTGCCACCATGCCCAGCTAATTTTTTGTATTCTAGTAGAGGCAGGGTTTCGCCATGTTACTCAGGGTAGTCTTGAACTCTTAAGCTCAGGTGATCCACCCGCCTCGGCCTCCCAAAGTGCTGGGATTACAGGTATGAGCCACCGCACCCAGGCAAAAATTTCTTATTTTGAACAACGGATTTCTTTTTCTCTTTTGGACATATTTAATCATGTAACTAACTGTTTATGTTTCCATCTTCATGTTACTCTTCAGAGCAGTGACAGATTAATTTCTAGCAAATATACAATCACTCCTGGCTCCATCTTATCCTCCTTCCACTCATACCTGCTTTGCCATGGTGGCCTCATCTATACTTACCATTAAATTAACTTTTTGTATTGTATGATTTAATGTAATCTACCTTAAATTCATTCTCTAAAAAACCCACAGTGAATAGCACAGCAGAACAAACAAAAACACTAAAAGCAAACAAACAAAACACTTGGAGAGATGGCATTAGGATTCAAAATGAGATCTAGCAGTCTCTGAGAACAACAGACTCTCCACCCTGCGATTCTGCCTCTGATGTTGGCCATTGATACTTCTGTTTAAGACTCTCTCCAGTATTTAGGTTCAGGGCCTGAGTTGAGGTCTGACGAAATGGTACAAGCTTTGTTCTCTGTTCAAAGAATTGTAGGCATCAATCAAGGAAGGTATCTTTTTTTTTAATTTTTCAAACCAATGCCTCAAATTCTATAAATGAGGGGGAAGGCTGGGCTGCTAAAGTCCTTCCACTTTTCAGCCTTCTCCAGTCACCAAATAGAGTGTATGAAAAAAGTAGACATAATTTTGTCCTGAAAAAGTGAAATTACCATTTAGTAAAAAACCATTAAACAACTAAATTTTGAAGGTCTCAAAAAGAGTAGAGAATTTACCTCCTTCAGAGCAGGAGATAGAAATTACAAAGGATTAACAATTTGGCCTTCTCCAGTGTCTTCCTTAATTTCTAGAGTCTAGGATCATGATGAACATTAAGTAGATTAATTCGGCCGGGCGCGGTGGCCCACACCTGTAATCCCACCACTTTGGGAGGCTGAGGCAGGTGGATCACCTGAGCTCAGGAGTGTGAGACCAGCCTGAGCAACATGTTGAAATCCATCTCTACCAAAAATACAAAAAATCAGCTAGGCATAGTGGCACATGCCTATAATCCCAGCTACTCTGGAGGCTGAGGTGGAAGAATTGCTTGAACATGGGAGGCAGAGGTTGCAGTGAGCCAAGACTGCGCCACTGCACTCCAACCTGGGTATCAGAGTGAAACTCCATCTCAAAAAAAAAAAAAAAAGTTTAATTTATATACCACTCTGAAAACCATGCCAGACATATAGGAAGCTCTGAATAATGTTAGCTGTTAGTATTACTTTCTGATGTTTGCTCAGTTAGGATAATTCTGAGAGAAAATAAGAATTAAAATGGTAAGCATTTGAAGACTTATATTTAAGGGGATTCTTTCTCGGATGGGGTATTAATAAATTAATATTGCCAGTTTCAAATCCATGTCTTTACCAGTTCATCTCTTTGCAGGTCTTTTAAGGCAAATATTTCCTTCCCCTTTTCATTGTACAATCTCCGAGCTGCAGAAGGTAAATTTAAAATCTCAGTGCACCTGTAAGAAAAGACATAAAAATTGACCTTGCATACAGAAAGCTTCCAGCAGCAAAGAGAGGAAAATAAAAGAAATCTGGGGCCTGAATCCATAATGACAACTCTGTCTGCAGGACTGTTAGTCATAAGCTGGACTCTGGGGCCCATCAGACCCATTTGAGTCTCATTTTCCTCTCCAAATTGTGGCACTTGGGCAAATTATTTAACCTGTCTAAGGCTAGATTTCTTACCTTCCAGGGTTTCTGTGAAGATTAAAGGTTGATTTTGAAAAGGGCTCTTAGCACAGTCCCCGACGTGACCAATAAATAGCTAGACACACTGCTATTGACTTTTAGTTCCTTGGTATGCCCCACACTTTTCTATTTCTGTGCCTGCGTTCTTTCTCCTACCTAAACAAATTTTTCCTTGGCTTTTTCTGATGTAGTCTTGTTCTTTCTCCAAGGTTGTCAAAGTCTAATTTGTCACCAAGTTCCTCAGCTCCCTCCACCAGAGGGTAGTCTGTTTCAACTACCTTTGAAACAGACGTTTTTAGCCTGGTTAAACACTGAACACTGATTTCCCACTCCCACAACCCCCTGCCCTCCCAAACAAGCACTGGACAAGCCCTGTGGATATTGAGATGAATGACAGTTTTGTAGTTCCCTGAGGAGCTCTGAATCTGGTCAGGGTAGAGAAAGGTGAGCAATTGAAGTGTAATATGAAGTCGTAGGTGCTGCCATAGGCACCTGGCCAGCGTGCTGTGAGAACAGAGGGGAAGACAATTTTTCCAGAGAAGGCTTATCTAAGGGAGTGGCATTTGGGTTGGGTTTTAATGGATAAACAGGATTTCATCAAAAAGCGCTAGACTGGAGCTGAGTGTATGGACATGAGGAGGGTATGGACCAGATGAAACTGAAAAAGAAAATAGAAACCAACTGAAAGTACTTAGGATCCTAGACTGAGGAACCTGCCTTCTAGCCCATAAGCAGCAGAAAGCCATTGAAGGCATTAGAGCAGATATGTGGTGTTATCAGGCCTGCTTTTCCGAAAGTTAACTGTCAGAAAGGTGGAAAATGGGCTGGAGGTGGGAGAGGCTGGAGCCTAGACAGCAAGCTTTAGGACAGATGTAAATAGATGGAATTGTGACGAAAAAGTAGAGCTACAGGAGACTGATGGAGCATTTTCTAAACAATACTGTGAGGATATCCCACCTATGGAAGAAGTAGAAGATTCTTGCTAAATATATTTTGTGTTAGAATATACTGTTTACATTCTAACACAAAATTACATAAAGTTGACTTTATGCTCATCAGCAAGACATAGCTTTATAAAGAATGTTTCTAAATTTTATATCCTCAATGGGATAAAGCAATTAAACAGATAATCAGGCCCTCCATTTCTCTAAGGTTAGCTTAGAAGTAAATAAAACAGGCTGGGTATGGTGGTCCATACCTGTAATCCCAGCACTTGGGGAGGTCAAGATAGGAGGACCACTTGAGGCCAGGAGTTCAAGATCAGCCTGGGCAACATAGCAAGATCCCTATTTTTAAAGAAAGGAGCTATGCCTCCCAGATCCGCAGTCAGCTACAGCTCCACAGCAGTGGAGCTCTTAAGCTAATCACTTGCCAGGACACCCCACCCCAGGAGCTGTTCTACACTCTTTCAGTTCTTTCCAAACCGTAACAAAACCTTTGAGAAGCTATGGTCACGTGCTTTCTCCTTTTCTTTATCTTCTTGCTTTGGATTTTTGTCTCATTTTCTTTCTTCTCCCTGTGGCCTTCTCTGAGAGCTGCCCCTTACAATGTTCTCTCTCTTTCCTGGTTATATATAAACCAGGAAATATATCATCATATAATGATCGCTTGATCATTTTCAATTCTGTATGGTTAAATACTGCTGCATGTGGCTTTCTGATTGTTTCACTAAGCAAATTTTCTTCCCCAAAAGTTAGTTGGGAGTTCCTTGAGAGCAAGCAATGCCTTGTTCTAAAAAAAAGAAAAAAAGAAAGAAAGAAAAGAAAAAGAAAGAAAAACACCAAAAACCTCCAGCAGAACATCCTACACCGGTTGATGTTACATAATATAAATACAACAGATGACTGTTAACAGTTGAGGAAAACAAGCCTTGGAGAAGGACAAGGCTTTGCTGAAGACTTCCAGCTAGTTAGTGGCAATGCTGGGGTTAAAATAAATTCCTTTTCCTCCTAATCCAGTGGTCTTTCCAATATTCTATGTTGCCAGCAACTTTACAGAAAGTAGAAGGTACCACCAACAACAAAAGTTCTGTATCTATTATTCTAAAATGGAACTTATTATACTATTAGATCATACCTCAGTTTTGTAGATGGAAAAATCAACAACAACAAAGAGAACCTCAAAATTGTCTAGAGTGAATTATTAAATAACCAAAGATAGCATAATTTCCCTTAAACTCAATAAAACTATTCCCTCATATTTGACAAGGCATACTTTGCAAAAAAGTTCATACCAAGTGCTCCAACCTTTCAGCAGTGATCTAATTCTTGATTTGGTAGAAAAATACTGATTTAAAAAATTACAACATATTTCATAAACATAATATACGTTAGTGCTATGGTTTAGATGTTTGTCCTCTGCAAACCTCATATTGAAATTTGATCTCCAATGATGGAGATGAGGCCTAATGAGAGGTGTTTGAGTCATGATAGAAGATCCCTCATAAATAGATTAATGCCCCCCCTTGGAAATGAGTGAATTCTCATTCTATTAGTTATTTCAGAGCTGATTGTTAGAAAGATGCTGGCACCTTCCCCCTCTCTCTTACTTCTTCTCCTCTATGTAGTCTCTGCATTTGCCAGCTCCTCTTCACCTTCTGCCATGAGTGGAAGCTGCCTGAAGCCCTCACCAGATGCAGATGCCCAATCTTGAACTTTCCAGCCATCAGAATCATGAACCACATAAACCTTTTTACTTTCTAAATTAACCAGCCTCAGGTATTTCTTTATAGTAACACAAAACAGACTAAGACATTCATGTTTTAAAAACTGGTTTATAATAGGTAAAATATAAAAATTTAACTATGCCACTCTTAATTCAAGCAAATATAAACCAAAGAAAGTTGCTGTAAATTGTGAAATATGTTTTTTAAATGAGATTAACTTATATTTACAGAGTTGGCCATTCAGAAAGCTAGGGGAATTTGATAGACCTTGACATTTTGGGGAAAAACATTGTATTAATTACCATTGGTATCATAGGCTCACATAGTTTATATATTCCACAGATTAAAAACTCCAGAATCATTATATTAACAACCAGTTTTCTTAGGTAGGTATATATGTAATGTATTAATATATACACATGTATATATATGTAATATATACATATGTAATATACAAATGTAATACATGTATTATGTAATACATATGTAATATACACATGTAATGCATGTATTATGTAATACATATGTAATTTGTATTATGTACATATGTAATTGTATTATGTACCTAATTTGTATTATGTACATATGTAATTTGTATTATGTACATATGTAATTGTATTATGTATTACATATGTAATACATATGTAATATACATATGTAGTACATGTAATATGTAACATACACATGTAATATACATATGTAATACATATGTAAAATACATATGTAATACATATGTAAAATACATATGTAATACATATGTAATATACATATGTAATACATATGTAATATATACACATATGTAATAGATGTACATATGTGTATATATGTAATAGATATACGTATGTGTATATATAATATTTAACCTATTATAAACCAATTTTTATATATATTTAAATTGGTTTATAATAGGTAAAACATAAAATTTCACTACCCCACCCTTAATGCAAGCAAATATAAACCAAATATTACACACTATATATATTAAGTATATATATACTTACATAGTATGTACTATATATATACTATATATATAGTATGTATTTAAGTATATATATAAGTATATAGTATGTGTATATATACTATATATAGTATGTATTTGAGTACATATATAGTATGCACTATATATCATATATACCATATATATAGTATGTTATCTGTTATAAATAATCATTCAGGTATTTAAATGGAAAAAGCATTTGCATTTAGGATATTAAGTATTTACCTTTCCAAAAATTGGTGAAATTCTACCTGGTCCATTTCTGTTTCAGAATATTTAGTGACACAGATTTTCTCTTTCTTTTCAGTGTGAACACTTCTGAAACAAATGATCCGAGATTCGACTGATATCTCAGAATACATTGTCAATTATCTCTTGACATACTTTAATATGTGAAAAATTATAAGGTCTTAATTTATCATGATTTGCCCTAAAGTAATCTCTTTCTTTAAAATATACAGTTTCAAAAACTATCACAATGAAATATTTAACTTCATTTTAAATATTACATAACATGACATGTTATTACATAAATATTTATACTATGAGTAATTTTGTAAAACAATACATTTTCACTATTTTATTTCTCTTCTAATAATGCTGAACACTATGAAATATAAATTTTTCAACTTTGAAGAAAATTCAGAGATTGCATTCATTTTACCTGTAATTTTTTATTCATATATTGTCTTATTATTAACCCCAAATTTAAAATTCTTAGACTGAAAAACAAATAATGATGATCATAGAAAAAGATGCTTAATTTGAATATACATCTGCTCAAAATAGGAAACTATTTTGTGCATTTTTTAGAATCTATATTTTATTAAATGAAATAGTTATCAAATACTTTATAATTAATTGTTCTTTCATTACAAATGGTGATCAAATATAGCTAACCATTCATTCGTTCAGTAGTCACTAATTTAAGGCCTATGTAGGCCCTTAATCATGTGGCTAACAAAGTGACTCCCTAGTACCTTAATACTTGATTCATCAGAACACAATGATCTATGATCATAACATAGCAGATTGTACATCTGCTATGAATGAAGCATCCCTGTTCTCTATCTCATGGATGGAACATAAGCAGATAATCATGAAACTGAATGATAGGTGCTGAACTGGTGGAAGGCCCAGGGCTGGAGTAGTGGAATACACAGTAGCCATAACTAACTCGAGAGGAGAGAGTGTCTCATTCAGGGTCAACATCTGGAAAGGAAATCTAAACTCATTTTCAAAAGACTTTTATTATTTAAGCACATAGGAAGTGTTGGAAAGTGGTGGTGGGTGGTTTGAGAGTGGGAATTGGGGGAGTGCTGATAGGAAATAGAGCTAGAGAAATATGCAGGGATAGGTCATAAAAGGACTTACAAGCTCTACTAAGGAGCTCAAGTGAGTTCAGAGATCATAACTTACTAATAAGTAATATATATATTGAAATCATCTAAAATATAAAATTTACTTCAAAGCCTCATCTGGGGCCTTTCCTCTTAAAATTCCTTAAATGTAACTTATAAAATTTTTCTTGTTTAACTTACATTTCTGAGAGACAAAATTTGCCTGTGACACAAGAAAAATTATGAAGGTCTTAACTTATATAAACTCGACAGTCACTATTAAGACTAATTGACAAGATCTTGTCACTCACTAGAGTAACAACCGACTAAGTAATGAACAAATACGATTTGATTTTCCTTAGGCTTTGTAGATGAAAGAACCAATAACAACAACAAAAACTCCTCAAAACTACCTCCAGTAAATTATTAAATAGCTAAAGGACAGCATGTTACTAGGGCAAGATTTGGTTAAAGTATATCTATATTTCATACTTCCAGCATGATTTTGCTTGTAGAGACACTAAACAGCCCAACACTCCTTCTTATAAATAAATTTCAGGTTAATGCAAGTAATATATGTCACTAGAAGTTATTTCTTCTGGAAGATGTGTAACTTGTATTTATTAAATACACCAAGGCACAGCAGGGCTTCTGCCTGGCACAACTCTAGGATGCCATTCATACAGATAACCATGTTAACGGAGCTCTCTGAAGCTGGACAACCAGCCACCCTGCAATGTAACCCAAGACCTTCCATTTAAACCTTCTGTGAACCAGTACTTACATCCAGCTCTAGGGGTGGGGGAATTCTATTGATGATATTATAGAACACTTTCTGAATCAGCAGAGAAATTAAACTATATGTAGTAGAGTTTTAGTGTTAAGTGTATGCCAGTGTATTTTAATTATTTGGGAGTAATTAATTCATATGGTGAACAAGTAACTCTAATACCTGAATACGTGATGAACTGGGACATACTGTTCCATGAGCATAGCATATGGGCAGCACAGCATTTCACATATTCTCTGCTAGAACAGTTGTCCAAATTTACCATTTCAATCTCTTAAAATTTGTTCGGATTACCTGACTGAACCATGCATTTTAAAACATTGATGTGATAAGATAATATCTGTATGTAACTTTGAACCACAATTAAAGATAGAAAACAAGAAAAATAATGAATGTAGGAAGAAACAGAAATTTTGTGTTAACTTTGGGTGTTACTTTTGAAGAGTCATACACTACTTTAAGGACATTACCCTCACATTTTACATCTAGCAGAATGAGCTAAGTATGAAATGTATGCGTCAAAGAATTCAATTTCAGGCTTGACTTTACTCTGAAGATTAATTTTTTACTTTATCATCTTTACAGGCAGTTCAGTGGTCAGCCAATCTGAATGTTACTCATTGTTCAGCGATGTATGAAGTATATTTAATCAATGTGAAGAAAGTAATATTAAACTATTATAGCAGCCTCAAATATTCTAAACATCTCAAAAGAAAGGTCAAGAGGTAATATGGCTGCTAATAATATGAGAAACAATGTGTTTAACTCATTCTTTACATCAGAGCTCTTCAATGATCTATGATGCCTTTTGTCATAAAACGAAATGAAAAGACAGCAGGCGATTTTTCTCCAATGTTGGAGAAAATATTGGCTATTGGGAAAATTTTATCCCAATAATAAGGTAAGCTAAAGTGTCAATAAATGTTTTTCTAGGGTGATAAACTTTTAAAATGTTATTCCAAGGAAGACTATAAATTATATAAAGTTATACTTTTGACAGCTGTATTTGTTCATTAAATATTCTAAAGATTTAAACATAATTGTGTATAATTTAACTTATATAAGGAGTTACAAAATTATGTTTGAGAAGGATGTTGAGTTCAATTATTTCAAGACACATTTATAAAACTCAAACAAAAATGCTAATTCAAATATACGTTGATCACAGAATTTTTAAAAATAGAACTTTTAAAAAATCAGAGCTACTCATTTCTAATCCATTATCTTCTAAATTAGCAGAGTTCAAATCAAATTCCTGATGAAGAAACTAAATGAGTCCTAGTCTCTATTTTCATCTTCAAATATGAATATGGGAGCCGTTTTGCTAAATAAATACAGAATTCCCACAGAAAAACATCCATAATTAAGAACACAAAAATCTGTACAAACTAGAAAGTGTATTTAATAAGTATGAACAAGTTGTTCTTACTGCGTTTTCCGTCCAGGTGAGATATCTGGACCAAGGATAGTAACGGATCTATTTTTATTCTTCTCTCCATTCTGCAAAACTCTGAGTCGCACAGGGGCATATGGCTCTGCTGTCTTACAGATGGGTTTCTTCATGGGAGGACTGCTCGGAACAAGCAGTCCTTGTATTGGCCAATCAAACTCCTTCAGAAAGAAATGACAAAAACATAATAATAAATACAGAAGAAGGGTCATGTCTAGATTTTTAAAAATATTAAACACAGTTTATACCTTTAATCTCTCATTCATTCAGCAAAAATGTATTGGGGTACCTAAGATGCTCCAGACAATTCTAATTAATGTTTTATTTGAAGAGGAAAGATAATTATTTTTAAAATTTCTGTAACAACCTGTGTTATGCTGCAAGATGAATGATTTATTCCCTCTCAGAGAAACATCATTCTCGAAAAATAGAACCGAATGAACTTGGAATACTTTTGCTTACATGTTAAATATCTTCAATCAGTGTGAAGAAGGAATGAGACAAAAGTGGTTTTAAAATAGCCTGAAATAATGCCACCTTAAACTAGATCTAATTGGCAAAAAAGGAATATATTTGGAGAATATTGCAAAAATAAAATAATGAACATAAACACATTTCACGTTTCAGTTGTAGAATTCAGTTACTTTTTAATTTAGTTTGTATCAATTTATCCATAAAATCATTTATTGATTAATTCACGTATTCTTCAAATATTTTTGAATGTTTACCATATATTCTAGGCATGATATTATGCACCAAAAATAAAACTATGAACCACACAAGATACTCTTCCTCGAATAATTTATAGCAGGTCTTCAGAAACTTAGCTAAATATAGACTGGCAATTACAATAGTGTAAGTATGACGACAGGTTACAGGTGTGATGGGACCACATAGGGAGGAGAACCTAACTCAGAAATGTCATAGAACTGAGTCCTGAAGCCTTCGTAGGAGTTAATGCAGTAAAGGATGGGTAAAAAGAGGGATAGAGTAGGTTTATCAGACTTGAGGATTAATAGAATATGATGCTGGGGCAATAAAAGGAGGCAAGGGGGTTTCCAGGTTCACAGTTTGGGTAACTGGGTGGATGGTATTGCTGTTCACAGAGATAGACACTTGTGTGTGAAAGAAGAGTAAATGCAGGAAGGGATGATCAGTGATGATGCTGGGCAAGGTCCAAGTTTGTTCTTTCTTTCTCTTTTTTTTTTTTCCTACTTTCATAAACCATTGCTCTGGCAGCATCTCCTGTTAATCTGCAATGACCATCCTGTAAAATATCACTACTGCATGTAAGTGTAGATCTGCTTTTGTTTCTCTTCAGTTTGTCAGTTTGTCAGTTTGTCTTTCCCTTCATAGTAATGTACTGCTTTGATTATAATATATTTTTATGTGGTAAGTCTTGATAACTGGTAGGGAAAATATGCTCACCTTTTTTTTCTTTTTTTGGGAATTGGCTCTTGTTGGCCCTTTGTTAATTCATATACATTTAAGAATAAGTTTGGTTAGTTTTTTTAAAAGTCTATTTGGGATATAAGTGCTCTATATTAGGTTAAGAAATTTATATTTTGTTAATATTTTTTCTTGAATTTGTGTTAAATCATATAAAGCTCTTTTTCCTTCATTTACTGAGATTTGCCTATATGACTCAACTCTCATCACTTATGTGTTAATTACATTAATTTTTAAAAATTTAAACTAATATTGCCTTCCTGGATAAATCAAAATTGCTCATGATGTATGACACTTGTTATAAATTGTTGAATTAAATGTGCTAATATTTTCTTTAAGATTTTTGCATGTACATTCATAAATGAAA